>NW_024962528.1:0-1525 GCF_019238085.1 Lagopus leucura | reverse complement strand
GGACTGCCCCAAATCCACAGGGGACATTGGGACTGCCCCAAACCCATGGGGACACTGGAACTGCCCCAAACCCAGGGGGACATTGGGACTGCCCCAAACACAGGGGGAAATTGGGACTGCCCCAAAACCATGGGGACATTGGGACTGTCCAAAACCCATTGGGACATTGGGACTGCCCAAACCCATGGGGACAATGGGAGTGCCCCAAGCCCATGGGGACACTGGGACTGCCCCAAACCCAGGGGACACTGGGACTGCCCCAAATCCACAGGGGACATTGGGACTGCCCCAAACCCAGGGGACATTGGGACTGCCCAAAACCCAGGGGGACAATGGGACTGCCCCAAACCCATGGGGATATTGGGACTGCCTTATACCCATGGGGACAATGGGACTGCCCCAAACCCAGGGGGAAATTGGGACTGCCCCAAACCAATGGGGACATTGGGACTGCCCCAAAACCATGGGGACATTGGGACTGCCCCAAACCCAGGGGGACATTGGGACTGCCACAAAACCCAGGGGGACATTGGGACTGCCCAAAACCCAGGGGGCGTTGGGACTGCCCCAAACCCAGGGGACATTTGGACTGCCCCAAACCCAGGGTACATTGGGACTGCCCCAAACATAGGGGACATTGCGACTGCTCCAAACCCAGGCGACATTGGGACTGCCCGAATCCCATGGGAAATTGGGACAGCCCCAAACCCACGGTTACACTGGGACAGCCCCAAACCTATGGGGACATTGGGACTGCCCCAACCCACGGGGACATTGGGACTGCCCCAAACCCAGGGGGACATTGGGACTGCCACAAACCGAGGGGATATTTGGAATGCCCTAAACCCACGGGGATATTTTGACTGCCTTATACCCATGGGGACATTGGGACTGCCCCAAACCCATGGGGACACTGGGACAGCCCCAAACCCAGGGGACACTGGGACTGCCCCAAACCCAGGGGACATTGCGACTGCCCCAAACCCACAGGGACATTGGGACTGCCCCAAACCCATGGGGACATTGGGACTGCCCCAAAACCAAGGGGACATTGGGACTGCTCAAAACCCATGGGGATATTGGGACTGCCCGAATACCAGGGGACATTGGGACTGCACCAAACCCATGGGGACACTGGGACTGCCCCAAACCCATGGGACATTGGGACAGCCCCAAACCCAGGGGGGAATTGGAACTGCCCCAAACACAGGGGACACTGGGACTGCCCCAAATCCACAGGGGACATTGAGATTGCCCCAAACCCATGGGGACGTCGGGACTGCCCCAAACCCAGGGGACATTGGGACTGCCCAAAACCCAGGGGACATTGGGACTGCCCCAAACCCATGGGGACACTGGGAATGCCCCAATCCCAAGGGGACATTAGGACTGCCCAAAACCCACGGGGATATTGGGACTGCCTCAAACCCATGAGGACAATGGGACTGCCCCAAACCCAGGGGACATTGGGACTGCCCCAAACCCATGGGGATATTGGGACTGCCACAAACCCATGGGGACATTG
>NW_024962527.1:0-1604 GCF_019238085.1 Lagopus leucura | reverse complement strand
GAAAAAGAAAAAGAAAAAGAAAAAGAAAAAGAAAAAGAAAAAGAAAAAGAAAAAGAAAAAGAAAAAGAAAAAGAAAAAGAAAGAAACCAACAGTCAAACCTACTTCTGTTTTTCTTCTACTGGAAAGATTTTGTTCAGCTAGCCTTAGTAAATAATACTGACAGAAATAAAAGGTATGGTAGAAAGAACGCATCTAGAAACAGCAGGTGAAGATTCAGCAAAGACAACCATGCAACAAACTTTTTTATCTATAAACTTTCAGGACAGGTGAATTAGTTCTTAACAGGCACCCTAAATTTAATGAGACGATGCTTCACTGCAACGTAAAAATATGCATAAAATATAGTTCAGACACTTAGTCATTGACAAAAAGAAGGAAATCATACACCACTTACATAGAGTTCATTCAGTAATTTATTGTTAAATATCTAGACTGCCCCCTTCTATTTGAATATACTACCGTACTGGCAAAGCAGCAGGCAGGAGTCATTAGATCTTAACGGAGTTTTCCAAAGGGAAGCATTTATTTCACTCAAAGCATTTGTTACTACATTTACCATAAGTGGTTTCTGTCTAGTATGTATTTTGCGCTAAGCAGCTTTACAACATTTCATCAATTCAAACCACATTTTATCTAAGAACCCATAGAATTAGAAAATGTAACTTTTTTTAGCCAGTAGAAGAGAAATAAAAGATGCAGCCAAGGGACTTTATAGTGATTTAGAATGATTAGAGGGACAACTTAAATTCATATACACGGGGAAAACAGCTCTGTTGCCCACAGATTAATCTTACAGAAGAAGACTCTCTTCATGTTTTACATCACAATAAATGTGGTCCTACTGAAATAGAACAAATAGAAATTTTATATAAATAGCATATAGGTCAATATCCCAAATAAATTTCCCATATGAAAGCTTTTATTTTACTATTTACATCCCTCAAGACAAAAAACAACCAACCAATAAACAAAAAATTAGGTGTTTTTAATCATATCTTTAGTCATGATCATATGAAGAACAGTTTAAAAGAAGGACCTAATTTCTCTTGCTCTATAGCTTGGAATTATGGGACTTGTGATAACTAACAGAAATGCATTTCAGCCTTTCTAGGATTTCCCTTTATTGACATAGGGTAACTCAAAAATAAAATAGAAGATGTGAGTTCTGTATTGCTGTTACATCCTGCATATTATCTTAGAAGGTAGAAATCACCCAATTCTCTCTCCAGATTAACACTATAGACATGTTTAAGAAGCATTATAATTGAATTGGCTTGATAGACATATACATAGACATTTTTAATGCTTGAGAAAGGTAATAATAACTAGACTCCTTCTTTCAGTGCATATGATTTTTGAGGCTGTTGTAATTAATTGGTTTTACAATTAATAACACGTTGCTGCAGCCACATAGATCTGTTGCCCTCCAAATGACCAACATAGAAACACGTTCAAGGCAACAAAAAAAAGGATACATGCAGAAGTTATGGGAGGCACTGTTCTGCTTACTAGATATCACATCCAAAGTAGGGTAAAAGATACTGTAAAGCAAAAAACAAAACAAAACAAAACAAAACAAAACCAACCCTCCATTTTAATTCCA
>NW_024962526.1:0-2103 GCF_019238085.1 Lagopus leucura | reverse complement strand
TTGCTGTCCCTCTCTCCCAGCCCACAGGCACAGTTTGCTGTCCCTCTGTGTTTTTGTGCTCGGGGCCATTCGCTGCCCATCCTTAGGTTATTGTGCTCAGGCCTGCTTGGTGCCTTTTCTTTGGGGTTCTTCCACTTCAGACCATTTGCTGCCCCTCTTTGGGGTCGTTTCAGCTATGATGTGACCCCACACCCTAAGGGCAAGCAGCTGTTGCTGGCAGGTGAGGATAAGGAGGTGGGAAAGGGTCTGTCCCAGTTCTGCTTCCTGCAGAGCAGCACGGGGTGAGCGCTCCTCAGGACTGCATCCCTGCCCTGTGCTGACTGCGCCGCACCCCGGCTTGTTCCCCAGATGACAAAGCACTGCTGCTTGGGGTGCAGTTTTTTGGGGATGGCTGCAGGCAGCAGCAGCTGAGTGGGAGCTCGGATGGTCGCAGCGTTGAGGTTGAGCTCAGAGCTCAGCTTTGCTCTGCAACAAGGAGACAGAGAGATGAATGCTGACTTCTTTAAAACTTTGTACTGTTAGAACCAGGGAATGGCACTGGTTGGAAGGGACCCAAGGACCATCGAGCTCCGACCCCTTGCCACACGTAGGGCCACCAACTTTCGGATCTGACACCAGCCCAGGCTGCCCAGGGCCCCATCCAAGCTGGCTTTGAACACCTCCACGGATGAGGCACCCACAGCCCCTTTGGGCGGCTGCTCCAGCATCTCCCCACTCTCTCTTTGAAGAACTTTCCCCTGATACCCAATCGAAACCTCCCCTCCTTAAGCTTAAGGTACTTGATAGTCTTTGGTGGGTACGTGAACCTGCTGGGCCGTGGCAAGAGCTGTGGGAGCACAGCCCACATCTGGACCATGCAACTTCTAAAAGCTGTTGTTAAAGCCTGAGACAATCCTGAAGCTCTTTGTTTCAGGAGCAGAGCTCAGCTGTCCTGGTTTGGCCGCGTCTGATCGCGTCCTTCCTTGCACTGCTGGCACCAGTGTCGCGTGAGCTGCTGATCTGCCTGGCAGCTGGGGAGCAGCAGGGCCTCCCCCCAGCAGTTCTCTGACCCTTCTCCTTCTTCACATCGGTGTGGGCCATGACTCAGAAGCTGAGCCGTTGGTTTTCCTCGGGCTGAGGGATGCTGCTGGGCGGCGGGCAGTGAGCACAGTGCTCTCCTGAGCCCCATAGCGCCCGTGAAAATGAGTTCTGCCCTCTTGGGATGGAGCAGGAGCCGAATCCTCGCCCCATGTCTGTGTTTCTTGCTGTGCTGCTCGCACTTTTCTCATTTCCTACCTCCCTTTTTCCTGTATCTTTTTTGCTGGCCGGTGGTTAATTCCTCTCTTTGAGTTTCCTCCGGCAGGAGGTGGAAGGAGCGGGCTGTAGGAGCAGGAATACGAACCTGTAAGTGCCATCAGGAAGGAGAGGTGCATCAGCAGAAAGCAGGAAAGTAAATGTGTGTGCATAGACATAACCTTCTAATTCAATTTCCTCACAGAGGCGAGGCCTTCACACTCCGTGATTCTTTGACACTCTTTTCGTAACCTGTGGGAACTCCTCTCACCTCTGCAGATCCCATTTCCCCCCGGCTGTGGGAGGCAAAGCGCTTCAGAGCCGTTTGTGGGCTCTCATCATCACGGGGCGCTTTGGGTGGCGACGGACCTTAAAGCCCGCCGGTTCCACAGGCAGGAACACCTCCCGTAGGCTTGGCTTAATTCATCCTGCAGAGATGAGCTCTGGAGCTGCAGAGATGAGCTCTGGAGCTGCGTTTTGCCGAGGGCTCGTGGCTGTGGATGCGTTCTCCTTGTTCAGAGTCAGTTCTTCCTCAAGAAGAGAGAGAGAGGGATGGCACCCGGCGAAATTCAGGGGGAGGCTGCCCCAAAGGGTTGGTTGTCAGCAGTCCCCACTGATGTCAGTGATGGAGTGAAGTCCAGCTGGAGACCTGTTACAAGTGGTGTCCCCCAGGGGTCGGTACTGGGGCCCATCCTGTTTAATATCTTCATTGGTGACTTAGATGAAAGGATTGAGTGTACCCTGAGTAAGTTTGCAGATGACACCAAGTTGGGAGGTGGTGTCGATCTGCCTGAGGGCAGGGAGGCCCTGCAGAGGGATCTAGGTAAGCTG
>NW_024962525.1:0-2530 GCF_019238085.1 Lagopus leucura | reverse complement strand
GTAAGGGTTATGACGAGAGTACCAACAGCATCATGGAACCTAGAAGACTTTTGTTGTTCCAAATAGAAAGGAAAAAAAAGCTGCCTCAGGTGTCTCGGGCCACAATGCCTGAGCCACCGGAAGCAAAAGAATTGGCCCTAGCAAAATTGATGGCGTGACAAGGGATGTTAGTCTCCCGGAGGGCTCCCAGACGGGACTGGAGGCCCTATGTAGAGTTAATGACTTATTGGTCCCGAAAAAATATTCAGAGTTATGGCGTTGGTGGGCACCGGAGCAGAAACATCAGTTATCTACAGAGATCTGACGAAATTTGATGGGAACAGAGTGATGATTGGGGGTTTTATGGCACAGACTATTCCGGTCACCCGAACATGGTTAGAACTGGGGGTTGGGTGTCTCCCACCCGGGGAGTACAAGGTATCTCTTGCTCCAGTGCAAGAATACATCCTGGGCGTAGATATTCTACGGTGACAGTTACTGGCTGACTATTCGGCGTTACAGGCAGTAGAGCCGGTAACTCAAACAGCAGCAGTTATAGTCAAGACCACTCTGCCAATTCAGGAGCGGGTGAAAGATCTGACCCACCTTCCTAAGACAGGGGTGGCCCAAGCACAAAGAGTGGCACAGTGGGTCGCCTATCTCAGCCAAAGGAGCAGTCTGTCTTCATCACCCTTGAAAGAAGAACTGCAGAAGATCCTAGGCCCGGTGACGTATCGCAGTGATGCACCAAAAGAAATACTGGTCGCTCCACCAGAGAAGAGTCCTGTTCAGAAGGGAAAATATCCTATCCCTGAAGATGCCTGGTACACAGATGGGTCCAGCAAGGGCAACCCGAGCAAGTGGAGAGCAATAGCGTACCATCCTTCCACAGAGACAATCTGTTTTGACGAGGGGGATGGTCAGAGCAGCCAATGGGCAGAACCGCGAGCCGTGTGGACGGTTGTAACCAAGGAACCCGGTGATGGCATCCTGAATATCTGCACAGATAGTTGGGCTGTGTACCGGGGGCTCACTCTTTGGATTGCCCGGTGGGCCTCCCAGGAGTGGACTATCCACTCACGACCGATCTGGGGCAAAGACATGTGCTTAGACATATGAATGCGGTCAAACACAGGACTGTACGTGTCTACCACGTTTGTGGTCATCAGCCCCTACAGTCACCGGGAAGCGATGAAGCCGACACGCTGGCCCAAGTTCGATGGATTGAGAATTCACCTTCTGAGAACATCGCCCGCAGGTTACATCAGAAGCTACCGCATGCTGGACAAAAGACAACGTGGGCGGCTGCTAAAGCATGGGCACTGCCCGTACAACTATCTGATATTGTCCAGGCATGCCACGATTGCGACGCTTGCTGCAAGACGAGACCGAGATCATTGCCCGAAACAACAGCCCATCTTGCTAGAGGACACAGTCCTCCGCAGTGATGGCAGGACAATCGAATTGAGCCACTTCCTCGCTCCGAGAGAGCAAGATACGCCCTGACCCGCATCGACACTGCAAGTGGGCTACTGCAGGCCTCTCCAGTACCGAGAGCCTGTTTTAGGCCTATAACATCATGGCACTCAAGGCTTTTTTCAGGGTTGTTTAGGACTTTTTTTGAGGCTAGCATCAGCACTGCGCTTGAGCTGGAGCTGGCAGCTTGTGGGCGGGCTCCTGAGTTACCTGGGGTGGAGCTGGCACATTGGAGGCACGGTTTAAACCCCCTACAAACGTGCTATCGGTCGCTTGCTGCGGCGACTTGCTTCTGAGCAGGTAAGTCTGTGCTTGTAAAGGATGCGGAGTAAGAAAAGGCCATCCAAAAAGCTCTTTTTATAGCTATTTAAGGCTGTTTTAGGACTTTTTTGAGGCTAGCATCAGCACTGCGCTTGAGCTGGGAGCTGGCAGCCTGTGTGTGGGCTCCGGTGTCACCAGGGGTGGAGCTGGCACGTGAGCGGCACAGTTTAAACACCCTACAAATGTGCTATCTGTCATTTGCTGCGGAGACTTGCTTCTGAGCAGGTAAGTCTGTGCAGGCAAAGGATCTGGGTTAAGAAAAGGCCAACCAAAAAAGCTCTTTTTTCTTTTTTGTCGCAGTCAGACCTCACTGATGAGGAAGGTTGGAAAAGAGTCCTGCCTCAGTGTCACAAGAGACACCCCTGCCTGCCTAGCCCGCCTCCACAGCTCCCTCTACGTAACAGGTTCCAGCTGCTGGAGTTTGAAGAGGAAGTGACTGGAGAGGTGATGCCGGATCAGCCTAGGAGAGAGCCTAGGGCGAGGCGGTCACCCCCATGCCTTGAGACTGCCTCTGATAGTAAGTAAAGAAGGGCGGTTGTGGTGGGTGACTCCTTTCTTGGAGAAATGGACGGCCCCATGTGCAGACCTGACCCAGGCTATTGGGGAGTGTGCTGCCTTCCAGGGGCTCGGGTCAGGGACATAACCAGGCAACTCCCAAAGCTGGTTAGGTCAACTATTTTCTACTACTCGCAATTCAGGTGGGCGGTGATGAAATTACTTAAACAAGTCTTCGTTGGAAATATTATTCAGCACA
>NW_024962524.1:0-11937 GCF_019238085.1 Lagopus leucura | reverse complement strand
GGAGCAAGGAGATCCCAGCACACAGGGATGGCATTGGGAAAACCAGAGCTCATCCAGGACAGGGAGCAGGCAGCCATCAGCATGGGGTCACTCAGATGACAGGGCGGTCACTCCCTGTAGGGATGAGAAGAGATGGTGTCCCATGGGACTGCATTCCCATCCCAACCCTCTGTTCCGGGGGTCTCCCTGCAGAACCCCAGCACAGCCCAGCCCTGGGTCAGAACCACAGAGAGCACAGGGACCCCTTCCAACCCCCAGCCCCACACCGCACCTGTGTCTGAGCCATTGGATCCACCATCCTTTGCTGTAAGGAAAAAACAGCCATGAGCCCCCCCTGCACTCACTATGGGGCATGGAGCAGCCCCAAGCAAAAGGAATGGGAACCCGGGAGAAAGCAGGGGCCCCAGGACCGCCCTGCCACCAGGCAGAGGTGGGGGACAGCTCTGCCCTCATCACTCACCAGAAGCAATGCTGTAGCCCTTCTCTTTCTTCCCTGCACACAGAGAGATGTGTCAGCACAGGTTCACAGCCAGGATAGGGGCTCCTAAGGGAACCTCAGATCCCCCCCACAGCCCCTGCTGTCCTCCTGCACCCATCTGCTTTTACCTGCATGGCTTCTGTAGATGGCGAATCCAACACCAGCCACGATGGCCACAATGGCAACAATCAGCCCCACCACGATGGGGACCAGGTTGGACTCTGACGGCTCTGGAGGAGAGCGGGGTTGTCAGCAGGGGAAGGGGCAGCCCGGAGCCCCCCAGCCCCACAGCACCTCGCTCACCCCACGAGTAGAGGCCGGGCTGCTGCAGGCTGGCATGCTGCACGCGGCACTGGTACTTGTCCCTGTCCTCTGGCCGCACATCGATGGTGACCCAGGTGTGGTAGGTGCCATCGCTGTTGGGCACTACGCCCCCCGTGTGGGTGTCCTGGTGCTGCGCCGCGCCGTCCTTCATCCACTCGACGGCAATGGGCCGCGGGTAGAAGCCGTGAGCGCGGCAGGACAAGGTCAGCACCCCGTCGGCCTCCTTCCCCTGCACTCGCACCTCGGGCCGCTCTGCAGGTGGGCGGCAGTGAGGGCCGGGCTGAGCTCCCCATGCTGAGCCCCCGCCCCACCTCCAGCCCCACACCGCGGCCCCCCCTCACCTCTCCTGCCCAGCTCTGCCTTCCCGTGCTCCACGTATCTCCGCAGCCACTGCACACAGGTTTCCTCCAGGTAATGCTTCAACCCCTCAGAAACGCTCTCATCAACCTCCCATTTCCTCTTGGTGGGAACTGCCTCTGGAACTGCCGCACTGAACGTCCTCGTGTCTTTGTCGAAGGCAATAAAGTCTCTCCCATCATAGGCATACTGATGATACCCCCGGGTGGTGCCGTCCTCAAGAATGTCACAACCGCACATCCGCTGCACTGTGTTAGACCCTGAAACAGAGCCGGGCAGGGGATGAGGGGCCCCTCCGGCTCCGGGGTCCCACTGCAGTGGGGAGGGGTTGGGGTCCCCCGGGACGCGACACCCCGAGCTCGGTGCGGCTGTGACGGGCAGGGCCAGGCCTGCGGGGCGCGGGCGGCACTGCGCCATGGAGCCCCGCCCCGCACCCACGGAGCCGCGGCCCCGGCCGTGCTCACCGCCGCTCTGGTTGAAGCGTTCTTGCAGTGTGTTCAGGCCCACACGGTAAACCCGCTCATTGCTCTGTGCGATCTGTGTGTTCCTCTCCCAGTACCCGGGATCCACAGCTCCAGCTGCCTTCACCCACTCGGTGCGGGGCACGTACCTCCGCGCGGTGCTGTCATAGTGCACGAAGATCTCGCCGTCCACGTACCCCACTTCCACGAACCAGGGCAGCCCGGGGCCGGGATCGTCCATCGTGGTGTGGTAGTACCGCAGGGAGTGTGGCTCTGCGGGGTCGGAGCGCAGCGGGGCCGTGAGCCGCGGGTGGGGGTCCCACGGGCACAGCCCCGGGGTGGGGGTTCGGGGGGGGGGGGGGGGTCCCGGTCCGGCCGCACTCACCGCCCGCCGCCCCGCGCACGGCGCCGAGCAGCAGCAGCCCCAGGCCCAGGGCCCCGCACGGCCCCATCGCTGCGCACCGCTCCGCCTCCTCCAGGTTCTCGGACGCCACTCTGTCCCGCAGTGCGCCCCTATTGGTTCCTCCGCCTCCGCCCCGCCAGTGGCGGACGGGAGCGTGCGTGACGTCACCGGGCGCCAGGCAGAATGCGCTCCCGTGGGTTGGAAATCGAAAGCGAAAGCGCGGAGCGGGGCAGAGGACGGGAGCGGTGTGGGATCCCCCGGCCCACCCCGAACACCGAGCGGGTACCAGGGCTGTGTCCCAAAGGGGCCGTGTCCCTGAGCAGGGGAGGGGGCCGAGGGCTTTAGGGGGGCAGGGGGCGGTGGGAAGGGAAGGAGCCGTCAGTCTGAGCACGGCTGGGGGGCTGCGATGAACCCCCTGGGTGTGGGGTGCATGGAGCGCTTCTTCCAGCACGGAGCCGTTGGACTCGGAGAGGCACAGAGGGCCGAGGAATCCTCTGGGATAACACTCCAACCCTGAGTCAATGGCTCAGTTCAATTTTGTCCCCTGCTTAATTAATGCGTCTCATGACCTATATCCAGGTCACTTATGGAGGCACTGAGCAGAACTGGCCCTGAAACATAGACCCCACAAGCACCCGGTCATCTCCCCATGCACGATGTCACTCATTGTCACCATCATGGGCACGATGACCCCAAACAACCTCTCCCCGGTGACATCAACCAGTCCCAATAAACTCACAGAGACACCAACAGAGGCTGCAGAGTGTCTTTAATGTCAGCACCATGGCTCAGGGTTGGGGATGGGGACACACAGGGACAGTGGGTAACAGAAGATGTCCATCAGATGCTGCCTGCGGGGACATGGGGTGAGAGAGGGGGTCACTATGGGGTGAGAGATGGGGTCCCTCAGCCCTTATTGATGGCAATGGGACAGGGACAGGTTGGGGACACTCACCTGAAGGGTAGTTGTGACCGGGAAGTGGGGTGTAACCTAAAAGTGAGGGGATGGGAGGGATGAGTGGGGCTCTTGTCACACATGGTCACATCCCATAGAGACTCATATGACCCACAGAGAACACATAGAGATCCATAGGGACACATAGAGACCAGTAGAGACCTCACAGAGGCCAATAGAGAGACCCACAGAGGCCCCACAGCAACCCATAGGGATCAACAGAGACCCCACAGGGACCCATAGAGAATAAAACATCCACAGCAACCCACAGGGACCCATAGGAACCCCACTGAGACCCCTTAGAGGTCCGTGGAGCCCCTCAGGGGCTCCCAAGCACCCACCTGGGGCAGGGGGCTGGGCCCGCCAGCAGTAGACACCAGTGAGAAGCACGCTGAGCCCCAGCACCATTGTGACAGTGGCCACAGCCACCATCAGAGTCACCTCTAGTGTCAGCCCAGGACCTGCAGGGACACAGCCAGCAGTGACACAGCAAGGACACCGCTGTCCCCGTGTCACCCCGTCGACCCCAACTCACGCCAGTCCTCCAGGAGGGGCTCCTCCAGGCTGGCGTGCTGCACTGAGCACGTGTAGGTGTCCCCCAGCTCCGGGGCCACTGAAAGGGCCGCTTGTGTCTGGTAGGTCCAGTTCCCATTGGGGATGGCGGACACGGGCGAGTGGTCTCCGGGCCCCATGATGTCCCCGTTGTGCAGCCAGATGATGGTCACCTCGGGGGGGTAGAAGCCCCACACGTGGCAGGTGAGGCGGATGGGCACGCTGGGGTTCCATGTCTGTGCAGGGACGATGCGGACCTGGGGCTGGGCTGGAGCAGGGACAGGGACGGTGAGCAGCAGGGGACGGTGAGCAGCAGGAGGCCTGGACGGCCCCCGCCCCATTCTCTGCAATGCTTCCTCTGTGCAACGCCCCACGCAACGCACTGTGCAACTTCCCCATCTCACTCCCCTGTAAGATTCCCCATGCAATGCTCTGTGCCACATCCCCACGGGACGTCCCCACGCTCTGTGCAAGCTCTGTGCTTTGTCTGCTGCAATACCTCGTGGGACGTCCTCTGCAACAGCTGGGAGATGCCCGGTGCATTCCTCTGTGCAGCGCACAATGTGCAATGCAATGTGCTCTGCAAAACTACCCTACAGTGCGCCATGCAACATCCCTGTGCAGCAAACTCCATGCAACACGCCGAGCAATATTCTGTGCAATTTTTCCTTGCAGCATCCCCATGCTTGGGACCCTTAAGCAATGCCCCATGCAGAATGTTCAGCAAAGCCCCCGTGCAATCCTCCATACAACATCCCTCTGCATTATGCTTTGCAGCACCCCTGTGCAGTCTTCCATATGTGCTTTGCAACACCCCTGTGCAATTCTCCGTGAAACTTTTCCATGCAACACCCCCCTGCCTGAGAACCCCAAGCAACACTCAATACACCACCCCCATGTGGTGCCCCATGCAATGTCCCCATGCAACAACATCCCCGTGCAACACCCCATGCATCATTGCTATGCATCATTGCTATACAACATCCTCATGCAACGTCCCCATGCAACGCCCCATGCAACACCACCTCCATGCAACACCCCGTGCAGCCCCATTTGCAATGCTCACTCCTCCGCAGCGCTGTCTGTGCCCAGAACCGTGCAGCCACTTTGCTGCACGCCCGTCTCCGCGCCTCTGCGCGCTGCACCCAGGTGCTGCCGTTGTTGAGGGCACTGGCAATCCGTCCGGCCACGTTGTGCAGCAGCCTCCAATCGCAGGCGTTGAAGCGGCGGACGTCGGGGTCGTAGCACACCAGGGGGTTCTTGTTGAAGGCCACGGTGAGGTCAAAGCCCAGCAGAGAGCCATTGGCTGCCAGCGGGCAGGAGCTGGCCACGTGCACCATAAAGGCACCTGAATTGAGGGGACAGTGGGGAGGTGGCAGTGCTGGCAGTGACCCCATCCCCATTTGGAGCCCTCCAGAGGTCCCCGTGGGGACACAACAGTGAGCTGAGCTCAACACAGGGATCCCATGAGATCCCTAAAGCCTTTGCTGGGAGTCCTAAGGGTTGAGACTCCCCAAAGTGGCTCCAGTATCCCACAAAGCTGAGCTCCCCACAAAGTGCCCCCACCATCCCATAAGGCCGAGCATTCCCAAATCATCCCTAGTAACCCAAAAGGCTGAGGCCCCCCATCACCCCAAAATCCTCCCATGAGTACCAAAGCCCTGAGATCCCCCAAATTGTCCCCAATATCCCTCAGAGCTGAGTCCCCCTCCAAACTGTGCACAACATCCCATAAAGTTGAGACCCTCCCCCCAAAAGGACGCCATTATCCCAAAAGGCTCAGCCTGCCCTAAAGCCCCCCTGGGGGTCCTGAGGGCTGAGAGCACCCCAAAGTGGCCCCAATATCCCAAAAGCTGAGACTCCCACAAATCATCCCCAAAGTCTTAAAAGGCTGAGATCCCCAATGCCCCCCCCCCAACCACCCCAACCCCCAACCCCCACCTGCCCCCCGCGCTCCCAGCAGCAGCCCCAGCAGCACCAACATCGCGGAGGGGGGAGCGGGAGGGGTTGGGGGGGCGGCGGCCCCTCCCCTCCCTCCACCCCACGTAGCCCCCTTCACGGATGTGGGGCGGGGGGGGGGGGGGGGGGGGGCCCGGCCCCCCAAAAAAGAAAGGGGGGGGCGGGAGCGGGTACCGGTGCCGGGGTTAAATGAAGCGGGGGGGCCGGGAGAGGGACCATGCGGGGGGGTTTTTTTTTTTTTTGCACTGGGAGCACTGGGATCCCCACCCACACAACGTGGGAACGAGAATTAGACCGAGGCTGGGGTTGCAGATGGTTTTATTGGGGGGTGAGAACCCCTCACCCCAAATTGGGGGTCCCCATGCTGGGACATGGGAGTTCCGGTCATTGAGGTCCCAAACTGGGGAACAGGACCAGGATGGGGACCACGACTGGGAC
The DNA here is from genome assembly GCF_019238085.1 of Lagopus leucura. Lineage (NCBI taxonomy): Eukaryota > Metazoa > Chordata > Aves > Galliformes > Phasianidae > Lagopus > Lagopus leucura. Next base: position 6,010 of record NW_024962524.1, on the reverse strand, counting down.
TGGCATCGGGATGGGAACCGGGACCAGGGTCAGGGATAGGGACCAGGAGTAGAGCCAGGACCGGGACCAGCACTGGAATGGGGACCAGGACCGGGGTGAGGATCAGAAGCAGAATGAGGACCAGCACTGGGATGGGGACCAGGACCGGGGTGGGGGTCAGAAGCAGAATGAGGACCAGGACCAGGACTAGGACCAGAACCAGAATGAGGACCAGGACCAGGATGGGGACCAGAACCAGAATGAGGACCAGGACCGGGATGGGGACCAGAACTTGGGCGGGGATCATTTTGAGGACCAGGACTGGAATCAGAACCCGCATCAGGATGGGGACTGGAACCAGCACCAGGACCTGCCGCACAGAAGATGATGAATGAGGAGGGACACCCCACGCTGGACAACAGATCCTTGGTGTCACACACATCCCCAGCACCGTGTCCCCATCCCTCACCCCATGGCCGCTGACAGAAGCTGAAAACCCCAGCGCTGAATGCCACCAACCCCAAGGTCAGCGCCATGGCCGCCACTGCCACCTGCGCCATCATTCCCAGAGACAAATTGGGACCTGTGGGAACAGCAGAATGAGTCATGGGGGACTGTGGGGGCCGGGTGCCACATCCCCGTCCCCAAACTCACTCCAGTCCACCTGCAGCGGCTGCTCCAGGCTGGAGTGCCACACTGAGCACGTGTAGGTGCTCCCCGCCGCAGTGCTGGCCCTCAGCGTCGTCTGTGTCCTGTAGGTCCAGTTGCCGTTGGGCAGCAGTTCGGTGTCATCCGAGGCCAACACGAGGCCGTTTTGCAGCCACTGGATGGTCACTGCGGGTGGGAAGAAGCCCCAGACGTGGCAGATGAGGCGGACAGTGTCGGGGTCGTTGGCGATGCGGATGGGGACGATGCGGACCTGGGGTGGTGCTGCAGCAAAGGGGGGACGGTCAGAGCTGGGGACGGTCCCCTCTGTCACCCTGCAGGGTGGCTGGTGGGACAGTCCATGCGATGTCCCCGTGCGTCGTGCAGGTGCATCACCCTATGCCACATCCCCATGCAACGTCCCAGCGCAATCTCCTGCTCAATTTGTTTGCAATGTCCCCACGCAACGTCCCTTTGCGTTCCCTTTGGGTGTCCCCATGCAACGCCCCCTAGAACGTCCTGTGCCATGTCCCCTTTGTGACGCCCCTTTGCATTTCCCTGTGCAAAGTCCCTCTCAATTCCGCATGCAATGACCCCATGCTGCATTCTGTGCTTTCCCCATGCAAATTTCTCGTGTGCATCCCCTGCAATGCTCGGTGCAAAGTCCCCATGCAACGTCCCTTTGCAATCTCCCACTCCATTGCTTTGGAATGTCCCCAGGCAAAGTCCCATTCAACCCCCTGCATGATGTCTCCATGCAATTCCCTTTGCAACATCCCCGTGCAGCGCCCCCTGCAATGCCCAGCTGTGCATCACCCTGTTGCAACACCCCCATGCAACAACTCCTTGCAATGCCCCCCGTTTGCAACGCTCCACTTGCATGCAGCAGTGCTCACTCCTCCGCAGTGCTGTCTGTGCCCAGAACTGTGCAGACAGCTCAGTGCACGCCTGTCTGCGCGCCTCTGCACGCTGCACCCACGTGGCATTATCATTTAGGATGAAGGCGACAAAAGTGGCAAAGTTGTGCAGCAGCCCCCCGTCACAGGGGTAGAAGATGTGGGTGTCGGGGTCGTAGCACACCAGGGGGTTCTTGTTGAAGGCCACGGTGAGGTCAAAGCCCCCCAGGGAGCCGTTGGCTGTCAGCGGGCAGGAGCTGGCCACGTGCACCACGAAGGCGCCTGTGTTGGGGGCACGGGGTGGGCACAGCGCTGGGGCTGCACCCCAAAGCCCCGGCTGCACCCTAAAACCCCATGCTGCGCCCCAAAAACCTCACGTCGTACCCTGAAAGCTCATAGTGCACCCCAGAAATCCCACGTTGTACCCTAAAAACTCACACTGTGCCCCAAGAACCCCACATTGTGCACTATGAATACATGCAGCAGCCCATGCTGCACTCCAAAGCCCCACACTGTACCCTAAAACCCCATGTTGCACCCTAAAAACTCACACTGCTCCCCCAAACCCACGTTGCACCCCAAAAACCCCATTTTGCACCCAAAAAACTCATGCTGCACCCCCAAACCCCCCATGCTTCACCCCCAAACCCACACGTTGCACTTCGGAAAGCCCATGCTGTGCCCTAAAACCCCCCATGCTTCACCCCAAAAACCCCACACTGCCCCACGTCCTACCTGCTGCCCCGCAGCTCAGCGCCAGCCCCATCGCCCCCAGCACCCCGAAACCCGTCGGCCCCATGGTGAGCATTGCAGCCTTCTTCCCCCCCGTCCTTCCTCCTTCTTCTCTTCCTCCCCACATCACCCCATGGGCGGTGCAGTGGGATCAGACTTTGCTACCTGGGGACAACGCCCAACCCTGTTAATTACCACCCTTCCCGGAGCGGAGACAAACGAAGACACGGCGCTGCAAACGAAGGGCTTTAATTACATCACTGCCACCGTTCCCAAGCCGAGGGAGCAACTCGTGGAGGATACCAATGAGTACGGGGTCGATGTCCCCACTGTCCCCGCTGTCCCCACATCCTATGCCGGCGGGCGGACAGCAGCAGCCCCAAACCCAGCAGTGCCAGCAGGACGCCCAGCGCCGTCACCGCACCGCACACCGCCATGGCCAACGTGTCCGAAGGGATGGGGTCCTGCGGCACTGCGGGGACACAAAGCATTGCTCCCACTGCCCACACCCCAATCGGCCCCGCTGCGGGGACACAAAGCATCGCCCCACGTCCCCACTCACCCCAATAAGCCACCACAGAGATGTTGTCCCTCTCGCGGGTGACAATGCAGGAGTAGATGTCACCAGAGTGAGGCGTCACCTCCAGGTAGGAGAAGCGCATGAAGCTCAGGTCCTCCATGGGGATGTAGGTGAGCTGGGTGACGCCGTCGGTGATGGGGATGCCGTCCCGCTGCCAGCTGATGGTGATGGCCGGGGGGAAGATGTTGCCCACCATACAGACCAGTGTGTTGGGATAGCCCAGCTGCAACGGCTGCTGCAGGAAGACGTCAGCCACTGGGATGCCTGCAGGGGGACACATCCATGGGAACACATCAATGGGGATGCATTAATGGGGGATGCATCAGTGGGGACAGCATCATACTGGGGAAACATCATTGGGGATGCACCACTGGGGATAGCATCAGCTGGGGGTACATCAGGGAAGTTGTATTGTTGGGGACACGTCACTGGGGACAGCATGGACTGGGGACACATCAGTGAGGACACATCATTGGGGACAACAGCGATTGGGACGTCCATTGGAGGCAGCATCAATGGGGACAGCATGACAGGGGCTAACATCAATGGGGATGTCCACTGGGGGATGCATCAGTGGGGATGGTATCAGCGGGGATGTCCATGCGGAATAAATCAACGGGGACAGGATCAACTGGGGATGCATCCACTGGGACAGGATCAGTGGGGTCAGCATCAATTGGGGATGTCCACTGGGAACACATCAGCAGGAATGAATGAATCAAGACAACTTCAACAAGGACTTCACCAGTTGGGGATGTCAACTGGGGACAGCATCACTGGGAACAGGATCAACTGGGGATGTCCACTGAGAACACATCAATGGGGATGGCGTCAGTAGGGACGGCCATGGGGGACGCATCAATGGGGCTGCATCAACTGGGGATGTCCACTGGGGTCAGCATCATCGGGAACGCATGGCTGGGGACCCGTCGGCAGGGTCATAGCGGGGACAGCAGCACCCACCCTTGGCTTCAGGCATTGGCAGCTCAGTGGCAATCTTGGTGAGCACGTCATGCAGCCTGAGGCACAGCGTGGTGTCGTGCTCCAGCTCCTGGGGCTGCTCGGTGCCTGTGGGCCACGCGGGGCCATCGGGGAGCTGCGGCAGCCACTGCGAGCTGGGGACATCGAATGAGAAGAGCTGCTCCGAGTCGAAGGCCACCGACAGCCCCAGCGACGGCGTGTCCGGCTGGCAGAAGAGCACCTCGGACAGGGTGTGCAGCGATGGCTCTGCGGGCACAGACAGGGCGTGGGACATGGGGACAGCAGGCACACACACACACTGTGCACAGACACGTCTGCTGCAGGCACGCTCACTGCATGTGTACACACTGCATGCTGAGTGCAGCTCAACTCATGCACACTTACGCTTCCTCTTGCACCGATGCACCAACAATGCCTCGCACAACCTCTGCGCTAATTAGCGTGTGCATCCTCCTGCTCACATACTCCGCACTAATGCGCAAAGCACTCCATACACAGCCCCTTGCACCGGTGCACGGCCACTCCTTGCACTAATGCACAGAGCCTCTTGCACAAATGTACGCCTGTTTGCACTCCTCCCTTGCACTAAAGCACAACGCATTCCTTGCACAGTCTCTTGAACCAGTAGTGCACGACACCCCTTTCACTCCATTTCTCACACTCAACCCCTAATGCACTAACCACACCATGCACAGCCCCCTGCATGCGCGCAAGCACCCTCCTGCTCATCCTCCCCTTGCATCAATGCGCAAACACCCCTTGCACAACTCCTTGCACCGGTGCATGCCCACCCTGTACCCCAGAGCACGATCCACTCCTTGCACAGCCCCTTGCGCTCCCCATACACGCATCTTGGACACCCCTGGCACTACCCCATGCCCACCCCATGCCCCCACTTCTCCCTACCGGCTCTGACGCTCCCCAGGGCCGCCCCCAGCAGCGCTGCCACGAGCGCCCCGCGCCCGCTCGCAGCCCCCATCCCTCAGCTACCGGCAATCACTTCAGCCAATGGCCGTGCCTCGCGGCTCTACGCGTCAGTGGTTGCCAGGAAGAACAAGCCCGTAGGACACCCTTGCGCGTCATCGGTTGCTAGGCAGAACAGATCCACGGGGAACACCGGCGCTGTGACAGGCGGCGATCGTGCGGCTCAACCAATGGCTGCGCTCCGCAATTACCTTGCGTCACTTGTTGCTAGGTAGAAGAAACTAGCGGGGAGCCCCGACGCTGTAATAGGCGCTGAACCACCCGCTAGCAATTAGTAAGCATTGCTAATTAATGAAGGAGGGGACAAGTGGGCTGCGCAGATCGCAGGGTGCCTCATCACAGCGCGGATGTTGCTTTTGCGAGGGATTTTGAGAGAAAAACCTGAGGTTTGATGGTAAAAACGTGTTTTGTGTGTAAAACTACATATTTGGGGGATAAAAGAGTGGGATATGGGGGGTAAAAGTTGGGGTTTGGAGCCGAGGGGGCATCTTCGGGGCGTGCACTACACTCCCTGCAGCAGTGGCTGCTCGCACTGCAATGCACCGCACTGCAATGCGCACTCCGAGCTGGAAGCGCTGCACCGCAGTCAGGTTTGCACAGCCCTGCGGGAGAGATCGGCCCTCTGCAATGCCGGCAGCTGCACCCCTGCAATGCCGTACGCATCCTGCGCGCATCCTTGCAATGCCAGGCACTGCTACAGGCGCACACTCACGATCCTAAGCACCCCCGTTGGTGCACCCCCGCAGTGCCATGCATCCCCACACATGCACGCATGCGATGCCAGGCACACCCATAGGTGCGCCCTTGCAGTGCTGTGCACTCCCATAGATACACCCTTGCAATGCCATTCACCTCCACAGCTGCACCCTTTGCAATGACATACGCGTCCAGAGGTGCACCTTGCAACGCCGGGCACTCCCGTAGGCGCACCCTTGAAATACCACCCTACAGATGCACACTTACAATACCGTGAATCTTCATGGCTGCAACCTTGCAACGCCATGCAACCCCACCGCAGCACCCCAGCAGCACTGCGCACCCCCACAGCTCCACCCCTCCCTCCTCCCTCACATGCCCCCTGCACTGCGCATGCGCCCCATCACCCCCCTTGGAGCGGCGATAGGACCCCGCAGAGTCGCCCGGACTCCATGAATGGGGCCGTCGGAGTGGCGCGGGGGTATCACGTGACGGCGGGCGGCCAATCGCGGCGCAG
>NW_024962523.1:0-1141 GCF_019238085.1 Lagopus leucura | reverse complement strand
AAGTATTGGAAGGCCACAACGAAGTCTGCCCTCAGCCTTTTCCTCTCTGGGTTGAACAAGCCAAGCTCCCTCAGCCTTTCTTTGTAGGAGTGGTGCTCCATCCCTCTGATTGCCTGCATGGCCCTCCTCTGGACCCATTTCAAAAGCTCTACATCTTCTCTTTGTGGAGGGTCTCAGGCCTGAAGACAATACTCCAGATGGGACCTCACAAGGACAAAATGGGGGGAATAATCACCTTCCTTGCACTGCTGGCCATCTCTCTTTTGATGCAGCCCAGGATACTGTTGGCCTTCCAGGCCTTAGGTACGAATTGTTGGCTCAGGTTATCTTTTCCATCTACTGGGAGCCCTAAGTCCTTCTCAGTAGGGTTGCTCTCAAGGAGTTCTCCCAGTCTGTATGTGCATCTGGGACTGCAACAGACCAAGTGCAACACTTCGCACTTTATCTTGCTGAACATCATTACTTTCTTGTGGGAAAAATTCACAAGCCTGTTCAAATCCTTCCAGGTGGCATCCCTTTCTTCTGCTATATCACCTGTACCACTTAACTTGATGTTGTCTGCAAACTTGCTGAGGGTGCACTTGATCCCATCATCTATGTCTATTAATAAAGTTGTTAAAGAGCACTACTCCCAAGAGACACTACTGGAAGTCGCTACTCCTCACCAGCCTCCACCTGTTGACCATAACCCACAGGCTGTGACTTTTGAATCAATTCCTTATCCACCAAATAGTTCACCCTTTGAATCCAGTGTAGAGATAAGGTTGTGAAATGAGACCACATCAAAGGCCTTGCAGATGTTCAGATCAGACAACCCTTCGATGACTTGTTTGAACTCAATCATTTTATCACTTCATAGTTATGCTGTGTAGTGCTACAGTTGTTGAAAAAAAGGACTGATTACTAAAGAATACTCCAAAATATTCCAGCACTTAAAGTATGAGACTTCACCAAGCACTGCGAAAAAACTGGGCTTTGTAATTCTCTCGTTCATCCAATTTGGGATTTGGGAAAGGAGGGGAGTCTCCTTTGAGACTCTGAATTAACAGGCTAAATAAAAGGTTTTGCTTCATGAAATATATTAATACCTTACGAGTAGGTATTTCTGTTCTTTCACAGTTCCCTGAATGAGTACATTCTG
>NW_024962522.1:0-2782 GCF_019238085.1 Lagopus leucura | reverse complement strand
AAAGCGTGCACCAGGCATGGCACCAGCATCACAGCATCACAGCATGGTTGGGTTGGAAGGGACCTCAAGGATCACGAAGCTCCAACCCCCCACCAATGCAGGGCCACCAACCTCCCCATTTCACAGCAGCCCAGGCTGCCCAGGGCCCCATCCAACCTGGCCTCCAACACCTCCAGGGATGGACGGGGCATCACAGCCTCTCTGGGCAGCTGTTCCAGCCCCTCACCGCTCTCACAGCACACAACTTCCCCTCACATCCAACCTCCAGCTGCCCTCCCTCAGCTCCAAACCATTTCCCTCGTCCTGCTGCCATCTCCCCTTGCCAAGAGCTGACTCCCCTCCTGGCTGCAGGCTCCCTTGAGGCACTGCAGGCTGCACTCAGGTCACCCCGCAGCTTCTCTTCTCCATGCTGAACAAGCCCAGCTCCCTCAGCCTGTCTTTGCAGGGAGGTGCTGCAGCCCTCTGAGCATCTTTGTGGCTCCTCTGGACCCTCTCCAACAGCTCCCTGTCTTTCTTGTCCTGGGGGCCCCAGACCTGTACGCAGTGCTGCAGATGCGGACACATGAGGGCCGAGGAGAGAGACAGATGAGCACTCAGAGCCCCGAGCACTGCTTGCAGCCCCGCACACAGAAGCACTTACACATGCCATTGGGTGCTGCCAGAGGGACACGGGGCCCGATGAGGCCACCAGCCATGGGTGCCATGCCGGGAGGAGCAGCAGCGCCTGCGGGGTGGAGGTTGGCCGACACTCCTGGCAGCATCCGGCCCGGCATGGGCTGTGTGGGCAGCAAGGAGCCAGGCCCAGGCATCTGACCTGTGGGAGGAGAAGGCACAGTGAGACACAGGGAGCTGTGAGCAGCACCCTGAGGAGATGGCAGTTAGCATCCACCTATGCAAAGGGAAAACACAGAATCACAAAATGGCCTGGGTTGCAAAGGAGCACGATGCTCATCCAGCTCCAACCCCCTGCTGTGTGCAGGTCACCAACCAGCAGCCCAGGCTGCCCAGAGCCACATCCAGCCTGGCCTTGGATGCCTGCAGGGATGGGGCATCCACAGCCTCCTTGGGCAACCTGTGCCAGTGCCTCACCACCCTGTGGGGGAAAAACTTCCTCCTAATATGTAACCATGAACTGTTCTACAGTAACAAGAGCAGCCACTCTGCCTCCTGGCTTAACCTAATGGGAGTAATGAAATCATTGAGTTAATTATTGCACCGCGGAGGTATTTCCACTAGCAAAAGAACACTGATGTGATGGAGGGACTGGAAGCATCCCATCAGCTCTTAAGGGACCTCCACGTCACAGCAGCAACAAACTGCTGTCATCACACAGCTCTGGACACACACACTGCAGACTGCTGCTTTAAAACCTCAGCTGCAGACATCCTTTTGCAGGACCCAATGACAATTTACTTTTGCACACATCCACAAAGGTTCAGTATTTTCATGAGCAAAGCAGCCAGCAGGCCCCAGGGCTGACTTTGGAAGCGTCCATCCCACCTCACAGCCCGAGCAGCGATGTGAAATGAAGCCCTGTGACAGAGCCCTGCAATAAGGAGGGCCCTGAGAGCACACACTGCACACACACACACTGCACACACTGCACCCCAAGCCAGCAGTGCCAGCTCCATGCTGGGATTGAGTTGATAAGCTGGCACTGCACTGATTCTTAACTCAGGTTTGGCTTCACAACAGCTCCAAGGAAGGCTGTACCGATGCTTCCAGTTCCTGGATCATTAAAATAGGAGAAAACCAGATGCTTGGGTCTCCCCTGCCCCGCCACAGCAATGCACATCTCAGATCCAAACCCATGGCTGCTCCTGGAGCCTCAGCCCAAGGCACAGCGCTGCTCTTGGAGGCACTGTCCCTACAGAAACATGAGGCAGGAGCACAGGATGAGGTTCCACGCTTCCAGACACCCTTACCTCCTCCAGATAATGAGAAGAAAGGGGCCTTACGCCCAGCTGAAACCTCGTGTGTTCCAGGGATGGGACCACAAGTCCTCCCCTGGCATCTCTTGTTGTGGAACTTCTGCCATCCTGCTCCTCCAGCCCTCCTGAATGGCAGCCCTGCCTTCAAGCACGTCAACAAATAATGCTCAGGGAGCCCAATGGAAGCAGATGTGGCAAGAATTTGCTGCCAAAAGCATCAGTGCATCAGTGCTGGTCCGGCTCGCCCTGCATGGAGCAGTGGGCAGCAGGGCACAGCCAAGGCTCTCCCCATGCTCATGGATCTGTTGTTTGGGAACGCCTGGAGCTCAGCCACACCTCACGTGAGCTCTGAAGCTCCACTGAGATCTTAAAATGTTGTTTCTTCACCCATTCCAGCAGCATCAGTGCCCCACGTCTGGTTCCAATGCCCACCCACCAAACAGAGGAAGCTCCCCACCTTCTTCTCTCTAGGAGGTATGAAATTAAGCAGCACTGCAAGCCAAGGAGGTTCTGTTTGAGCCCCTCTGGTGGGATAGGGGACAATTCTGCCTTACAGTCAGCACTGGGTACCTGCAGGGCAGCAGTTATCATGTACAGAGCCCCAAAATGCTGAAGCTGAGTGGTAACCAAACAGCACCCAGCCAAGCCAGGGGGAAATCACCACCACCACCACTGCAGCAACAGCACAGTGCAGCTGTACAGAGATGGCATGCTTCTTCACTTCATTTCACTGGAGACAGTGCTCCAAGACAGCAGCTCAAGCGTAAAACATGGAAGTGTGACCTACATAAGGGGGAGAGCTGAAAAAGCAGCAGACACGGGCAGAGAGAAAGCCATGAGGTTCAACAGAA
>NW_024962521.1:0-2299 GCF_019238085.1 Lagopus leucura | reverse complement strand
CCCCCCCCCCCCATCTCCCAGGCACGATGCCCCCCCCCGCCCGCCCCCTCCGCAGCGCCGCCCTCCTCCTCTCCATCGCCCTCCTGGTCCAGAGCCGCCCGCAGCCCCCCCCCCAAAAACCTCTGTCATCCGCGAGGGGGGGCGATCCTTGGGAGGACCTGGAGCCCCCCGGCCTGGGGGAGAACGTGAAGGACGTGGGCACGAAGCGAAGCCGCGGCGGATCCCCGACGGAAACGTGGAAAGAATTGGAAGAATTGGGCAAACTCCGCGCCGAGGCCAAAAAAAGGGAAAGGGAACGGGAAAGGGAACGGGAACGGGGCCGGGGCTGGGCGAGCGCACGGCAGCTGCGGCAGCAGCAAAGCCTGGAGCTGAAGCTGCTGGAACGGCGCTACCAGGAGCTGATGGAGAGCCGGCGGCAGGCGCAGGCTGCGAGGAAAGCGGCCGCCGAGGAGGAGAGGCTGGCGGATATGGCCTCGGATCTCCTCCTGCGGTACCTCCTGCACGGCCCCGGAGCCGAGGGGAAGCGGTCGGAGGAGGAGGAAGAGGAGGAGGACGAGGAAGGGGGGGAGAGGGAGAGGAAGGGGGCGTGGGTTGGTAGGGGCTACGCGGCGGAGAGGGGCTTCCCCGAGGAGAAGGGGTTCGCGATGGGGCAGGCGTCTACGGGCAAAGAGCCGCCAGCGGGCAACGCGGTGTCGGCGGGACAGGAGTTCCCCATCGAGAAGGAATTTTCCGTGGGGAAGGGGCCCTCGGTGAGCAAGAAGTTCTCGGCGGGCAACAGCGGGCTGTCAGCCGGAAAGGAGCAACTCTCGGCGGGGAGGGGGAAGGGATTCCCGCGGGGCGGCGCCCTGCCGAAAGGCTTCCCCACGGACAGCGAGATCCCGGCGCAGGGCTGGGCCCCGATGGACAACGAGGTGCTGGTGGGGAGGAAGGCCGCGGCGGGGCGGAAGCTCCTGGCGGGGAAGAAGCTCCCGGCGGACGCCGCCAGGTTCCCCGCGGCCGGCCGGCTCCCCGCCGACGAGGGCCCGATGGCCAACCGGATCCCCGGGGACGACGACCCCCCCCCGGCTCTCGGCATCGCCCCCCACGACGACGGCCCCGCCTCCGGGCCCGCCCCGCTCCCGCTGGCCGAGGCTTTGGCGGCGGCGCTGCCGGCGGCTCCCGGCGACGCCGGCGACGCCGGTTTGGACCCCGGCACCATCGATCAGCTGATCGAGCTGTCGAGCCGCCTGCACCTCCCGGCGGACGACGTGGTGGACATCATCCACGACGTGGAGCAGAAGCGGCAGGAGGAGGCGGCGGCGGCGGCGGCGCTGCTGCCCGGCGATGACGACATGGGTGAGGACGACGTCACCGACGCGGAGGAGGGGGAGGAGGAGGAGGAGGAGGAGGAGGCGGAGGGGGGGGGGGACGCCGCGCTGCCCCCGCCGCCGCTCCCCGCCCCCCGGCCCAGGACGTTCCGGACCCCGGCGATGCGGTGGGAGGGCAGGAGGTGGTGAGCGCCCGGCCGCTTCCCATCCCAGCGCCGCCGCCCCGCTGCCCCCGGCCCCTCCGCCCCAGCGCCCCCAGTCCAGCCCCGGTTCTCCCGGTTCCCCCAGCTGCCCCCAGCCCCACACAGACGCCCTTCATTAATTTTGCTAACAAATAAAGGCAACTATTTTAGTACGAGTTTGGCTCGTTAGTGGGCCCCGGGCTAATTAACCCCCCTTGCTTTAATTAACCCCCCTTGTACTAATTAATCTTTGCCCTAATTGCTCCCCCTACCAGTGGCCCAACGTGTTGAAGACCAGCACGAATCCCAACTGCGTGTTAATTACGGCTGTTAATTGCAGCCTCCTCGTGCTAAGATTCCCTGGATTTCATTATACTCCCCCATACTCTCACATTAATTATCCCCCCACGTGTTAATTATCTGTTATTTATCCCCCTTGCTTGCTAATTAACTCCTTTGTATTAATTAGTAATTTCTCACTTACACCCACTGCTCCATTCACTAATTACCCCCACCCCAATCAATCCTAATTACCCCCCACTAATTACTCCCGCACTAATTGCTCCCCCAGTAATTAATTACTCACAGGCTTGCAATCTCACCCATTTATTGGGGGGCCCCGCGCCCCCCGTGGTCCCTTTAAATTGAGGGGTCCCATGGGGCACCGCCAGACCAAAGGGGAGGAGGGGAGGCCCCTCCTTTGGGGGGGTCCGGTGTGGGGGGGGTCCTACGCCAAGCCCATCTCCTCCAGAACGCTGCGGGGGGATTCATCCTCCTGGGGGGGCAAAAATTGGGGGGGGGGGGGGGGGG
>NW_024962520.1:802-1111 GCF_019238085.1 Lagopus leucura | reverse complement strand
CCCAAACCCCTGACCCCACACCCCATAACCCCACATCCCAGACCCCAAATCCCACCCTGCGCCGGCTGCAGTTCCGTTCGTTCTTCTTGTTCTTCTTCCTCCTGCCGTCCTCCTCCTCTTCCTCCTGCGACCCCAAAACAGCCCCACGCTTATGGGGTCAACCCTCACTTATGGGGTCAACCCTCACTTATGGGGTCAACCCTCACTTATGGGGTCACCCCACACTTATGGGGTCAACCCTCACTTATGGGGTCACCCCACACTTATGGGGTCAACCCTCACTTATGGGGTCAACCCTCACTTATGGGG
>NW_024962520.1:409-702 GCF_019238085.1 Lagopus leucura | reverse complement strand
TGGGGTCACCCCTCACTTATAGGGCAGCCCCACACTTATGGGGTCACGCCACACTTATGGGGCAGCCCCACGGTTATGGGGCCAGCCCCTCACTTATAGGGCAGCTCCTCTTTTATAGGGCGGCCCCACACTTATGGGGTCACGCCACACTTATAGAGAAACCCCACACTTATGGGGTCACCCTGTACTTATAGGGCAGCCCCCCACTTATGGGGTCACCCCCCACTTATAGGGCAGCCCCACACTTATGGGGTCACCCCTCACTTATAGGGCAGCCCCACACTTATGGGGTC
>NW_024962520.1:0-309 GCF_019238085.1 Lagopus leucura | reverse complement strand
CCCAAACCCCTGACCCCACACCCCATAACCCCACATCCCAGACCCCAAATCCCACCCTGCGCCGGCTGCAGTTCCGTTCGTTCTTCTTGTTCTTCTTCCTCCTGCCGTCCTCCTCCTCTTCCTCCTGCGACCCCAAAACAGCCCCACGCTTATGGGGTCAACCCTCACTTATGGGGTCAACCCTCACTTATGGGGTCAACCCTCACTTATGGGGTCACCCCACACTTATGGGGTCAACCCTCACTTATGGGGTCACCCCACACTTATGGGGTCAACCCTCACTTATGGGGTCAACCCTCACTTATGGGG
>NW_024962519.1:3934-42849 GCF_019238085.1 Lagopus leucura | reverse complement strand
ACCTTTTTCATGGTACAGAAATATTTCCCAATGCCCAGACCAGCTCTTCCCTGGCGCAGCTCTGCACCATTCCCCTCCTTCCATCTGTTCCAAGGAGCAGAGACAGGCACCTCCCTCCACCACCTCTCCTCAGAGAGCTGCAGGAAGCAGTCAAATTGCCTTTCAGCCTCCACTTCTCCAGACTGCACAACCACAGTTCCCTCAGCTTCTCCTCACGGGACATGCCTCTAGCCTGGTACTAGCTTTGATGCTTCCTCTGAATGCTTTCAATATCATTTTTGTATTGTACCTTTCTGGTTAACTCTGGGTATGTCTGCATGGCATAGCACAGAACAGTGCAAGATTCTTCTAAGCCAAGCAGAGAATTCAGTAATGTGGCATACTGCCTCCAATAACTGAGCTTTAGTTTGGTTTTGCATCTCTCTATGCTGTGCTAAGGACATGACATGTAGTCACGTCCTTAGCACAGCATAGAAGAGCAGACTGCTTACACACAAAGCATGTGATGGAAGTACCTAAAAATGAAGAAGGGGTGTGCATCAAAATTTATGTCCTTTTGTTTAGTCTGAAAGTCTTCCACAAAGCCTAATCAGTGGTTTACTGAACCCGATAGAGATTCCCAACAGCATCACTTCAGAATCCTCCAAACCCAATAACAGAGATAAAGCGCTGCTATAAATAAGAGGAAGAAGTAAGAACGGTAGTTCAAAGGATGTTTCAAGAGGGATGCAAACTCTGTGATGTTTGAACAGCACTTAGCAGATAAATTAAACGTCATTATTGAGAGCATACAGTATGTTCAGGGCTCACTTGCTCTCTGAAATCTCACGATCTAGTTGTCAGAATCAGGGTAGGAAAAATAATGTGGATAAAGAGAAGAGAAAACTTGCTATCTTCTCCAAAAGGATATCTGAAATACTGGAGAGTGAGATGTAAAAGGCAACTCACAAGTAGTTTGGGCTTCTCATATACAAAAAGGAGACTCCCAAATGTCCCAGTTGGCAGCTGCACAGACGGTGGAAAAGAAAATGCCTGTGCTTTGAATGGAGTGAATGCTACCTAATAAACTTCACACTGGGGGAGTCACAGATTGCTCTTAAAGGATATGGGGGATGAGGCACTGGTGCTGCTGTTCTCAGTGTTCATCAGCAAAGTAAGCTTCACTCCCTGAAATTACCAGAATTCACTCTGTATCTGTGCAGCCAACCAGATTTCTTGTTTTCAGTCTCTGGCTGGACTGTGAGCTGGTAGCGGTGTTTCTGTAGGCACCATTCTCTTTCATTAGCACTTCTACAGGTTTCTTCTGTCAATCTCCCAACCCCTTTCCCAGACCTTGCCTTGCCTGCTGCTACGAAAGTGACAGAATCACCTTGAATTCAATTCTCGTATGTGTAAAGTGTCAACATCCTCTTCATAGTGCTTGCATCTAATTGCATGTCAGAAGAAGACAGGGCAAAACAGCTCCAGGCAAAAGCACATTCTGCTCAACTACTAAAATATATCATTTGCCTACATTTTTAATCTCAACTACTTGTACATACAGGGGGAATATAGGAACAAAGGTGCTCACCAAGAGCAGTAGATAACCAGGGACTTACAAAATGCAAAATGCAAAATTGCATACCTATCTTCCCCTGTGCAGGCTGACTCTAGTTCTTCTTGCTGCTCCTATGGGGGAATGCTGGGATGTATGGCGAGGTTATACTTGACGTAGAGATGTCAGTTCTCCACAACAGCACAAGGAAGCCCAACCCCACAGCACTTTTATCTTCAACTGCAACTCTGATATCCTCCAGCCAAATGGTGAAACAAATGATACAATCACAAAATTCGACCATCTTCAAGAAGAATTTTATATTACAGCTCCCCTGGATGTGTCAGGATATTTGGTGCAAAAGGAATGGATCTTAAACTGTTAATGATCCTGCTGCTAAAATCTTCACTCTATGTGATTCAGGAGAGCTATTTCAGACCAAATGTAGTCTAGTTCCATAGAGAAAAAGCCTCTGCTATGCTCGTGGCTCAAAGACTGAGATTGCTGTGATCAAACAACAGTCAGAGTATTCACGCTTCCCAGAAAGTTATGTCCATTGAGCATAATTAGTTAAGGAAACTGCCCCCCCACAATACTAAGCAGTGACCATTTCAATACTGCACCACTGTTCTGTATCAATCTGTTAACGCAGAAGCAGCCTGAACAAGCTTTTCAATGAGGCTATTACGTGGTTTGGGTGATCCAATGGCATGAACACAGCTGACTGGCAGAGATGAAGTTAGTTCAAGCACCCATCTTCCATAAGGGCTGGGTTGAACTGCTGCCCTGATACAATTTACTCTTCGACTACCTTTTGCCTCGAGTATTAGGAGACTCTTTCCTCCTTTGCAAATTGCTTTATAATCTGAATTTTTATAACAAGTAAATCCCATTAGATTATCTCCTTATTCTCTCCACAATGCAAAACGTATCTATTCTTGTCTGCCCCAATTCCATTGTAATCACTGATCCAGTAAGTTCAAAGTCTGACTTTTCTTTTTTTTCTTAAGCACATACGCTCAATGTAATGAAATATCTTGTTCCGTAATAACCAGCTGTTATCTTAGTCTTCCTCCCAGTAGAGGTTGTTTTTAATACCAACAAGGGATTTTCCACCAGCTTAATTATTTGATCTCCCGGTTCTGAAAGTGTTTGGAAGAAAAGCAGAGGGAAAAGTAAGTTGGTTTGTTTATTTTAATGGAAGGAATGGTTTGGAAAACAAGCTCTGGTGAATTTCTAATTCATTTAATTTTCTGGATGATAGGGTCTCTTTAATTTGACCATCTGTTTATTAGTGTTTGAATATGGATGAAGTTGGGAAATATATGTATTTTCAAACAAGGAAGTGGAAGTATACACAACCTCAGATGGAAACTTAAGTCACATCCTGAAAAAAAAAAAAAAAAGAAAAAAAAAAGGCCATAACAAACTCTCAGTGTTTTCTGTCTCTCCTTCGATTAGTGACTGTCTGGGATACAGTAGCTTCCTTCCAAGTAGCAGATAATGTGCTGTGCTTTGAATTTTTGTGAAAATAGTAATGATAAGCGTGACAGTACCAGAGAATCATAAAATCATTATGATTGGAAAAGACCTCTAAGATCATCTAGTCTAACTATCCACCTACTACCAATGCTGCCCACTAAATCATGGTTGTACAATATCCACACATTTCTCCCCAGAGTTCAGAGATTCCTTACCCACAACAGATTCTATGTAAGTGACTAATAGCTAGCTGAAACTTTGAAAACTTTGGTAATAATCAGGTGTACCTTGTTACTGAATCTTGTTAAGCCACTGTCTTATTTACAACCAAACTATGTTAAATCTCTATATCAATAATCACATTGCTGCTCTGTACTTACAAGAGAAAGGTATTTCTGGTTCTTGACAATATCACACAGACATTTTAGTTGTTACTGAACAGTGCAATGAATTCAAAGTCCTCAAAAGGAACATCCTCAAACAATATTTCAGATGTAATTTGACACTCAGCTCATGGAAGTTCAGTCTTATTTGACCTTCAAGATGCACCAAATACCCAAAAATATGTCCTGGAAAACATTAACTTCTGTAATAAACTGATTTTCTGATGAATGAGAAACAGGATGATACTATAATGCTTTCACATAAATTCCTGTCTCCAAGCAGCTACGGATGACAGTTACAGTATGAGTTAGACAATTAAATTGCAGAAATAGTCTTATTTTTTTTTTTTTTCTGAAATTATTGGCAGTAAAATGACTGATTGAAACTACTCTTTGATTTGGAAAACTAAATAAAACAAACATTAACCAAATGCATAAACAAGAAAGACAAATTGGATGAACAGTTCAGCTGTTTTAACTAATTAAGAATTAATAATTTTGTAAGCAAATTGTTACAATTGGAGGAAAAGCCTGAATAAGTAAAATAATTTCTATATTTTCTTTAATTTTACTAATCCTGTAATTATTATATTCTGGTAAAGAGAAGAAAACTAAGCATTTTTATAAAAGAAATATGTTTAATAACCTGAACAATGTTAGTTAGCTTTTTTGAATTCTCAGAATTATCAGTACATGAGTACATTGTCCATAATAAAGCAAGTGCTTCACTGTAGTCTTGCCTACACTGACCTGCTCATTGTTCATTTCAGACTTAATGCTTTGAGAACAAAGCCTTCACGCGTATTTTTGTTTTCTTGGATCCAGCTAGTCTTAAGAGCTTAAAGAAAGACGACAGGGTGCAAGACAACAATATAAAAGGGGAGGAGGGCTTAAAAGCTTCATTTAGAACTTATTCACCATTGAGAATTCAGAATATAAAGCATTGAACCAGCTGCACTCATCTGTTATATTCTCATCCTTCTACTATTCCAGAAGGCTTTTGCTTCCTTTCTATATATTTTGGGAGGGAAACTTTGGCAATCCTGAAGAGAGCTTGCATTTCCAGATTGTCTATTTGCAACATCTGAGTTTCTTTTTAAAACTTATAGTGAGAAAGAATGATAAATTCTGCACATCAGATATCAGGAAAACCTACCATTGAATAGATTTTTCCTGATGTAAGTTCCAGTAAGATTTATTATAATTGGAAGCATTATAATTAAGAAGTCCCTTTGTGTCTGACCTTCTTATTGAAATAATTGAACTGGACATCATCCCAATACCCTGCACAAGTATTTATGCAGATAGAGCTTGGCTACATATATATATTGGAAGACATTTGCCCACAAAGTAACCTCTAGACTCCAGGTAAGTCCTCTTGCAGAATAGCTTACATATTTTCAGGTCTAGCCCTCTCTAGAGTAGTCTGATCATGTGCAGAAATTTGCCCAAGTTTCCTTTAATCTCCTATGTTGCAGCCCTGCAATTGTTAAGGAAGTCTCACTATCTGCCTATATTTTTTCTGATCCCAGAATCCAGAATAATGTGAAATCGATTGGAGCTCATGGACACTCCAAGTCTTTGTGTTGCCTCTGATACTCAACACTGTTTGACCACAGTTCACTGTCCTCCTTCATCCCTCTGCCCTTACTGCTCAAGCTCTGTAGGCTCCTATCTTCAACAAAGAACCAACTTTCTCAGTCCAGAGTCTCGACCACATTTAACATGACATTAGCCCTTACACATTCTCTCTGGTGATGTTAACCATCACACTGCTTGCTCAATTGCTTTGTTGTTTATTTTTTCCAAAATAATTTAGCCTGCTTTATGTCAACATTCAAACAGGTGTTTTTGATTTGGTATTTTAAAGCCTGCTTTTCTTCCCCGAGCTTTGTCAAGTAATTATTAAGACATTCTATTTGGGACTTACTTATTAACTTCAGCATTTGAGTCCCCTTTCCTATTTCAGGTATTAAGATAGAGGATACAACATTATTTAGCAATATAGCTTTACAAAATTACAACTCCTGTCTCCTTCATTAACCTATACTACATACATCATAGTTCTTTCTCTTTTAATCAGGGGATGCATGGTCTATATGATAGCCGTAAAGAGTTAGAGTGTTTTATAACAAAGCCAGGAATAGGGCTGGTGCTACTTCCAGGCAGGTTCATCAATAATAATGTCCTCTTTTCTATTGTGGTGTCTCCCCAGATAGATTGCTATATTATCAGCTAAAGTTACCATTGGAGTCTACCTGTTTTTACCCTGAATCCATATAGGCCATAATTTGGGTAAGAGGGATTTTCATAGCATTCGTGACTCCTACTCTAACCTTACACAACATGCAATCTTGTGGAAGCATGATCAGTGCTGCCTTCAAGGCTGTCTAAACAAATAATGATTGACTTAAGGTAAATTAAAATTTATTACGTAAGAGATGAGAGGGATTTATTTGAGGCAAGGCAATTCTTTTTCTAGTAATAAAAAAGTTCAGTATCTGTGGTAATTATTTCTCTCTCTCTCTGAGCATACAAGCTATTGTTCCCTTTTTCTGTCACAGACTATGAGCAAGCGACCGATTTCTTTGAGATCAGATTGAAGATGCCAGCAACCGGAATGTCCAGATTCCCTTTCGCAGGGCTGCTCTCCAGCCTCTCATTTCCAAGTCCATACATTCAGCCAGGGCTGCCCCATCCCAGGTGCAGAACCCAGCACTTCTTCATTCAGATGGGAACCACCCTCAAATTTGCCCAGAACTTGGTGCAATGCCCCTCTACCCTCAAGAGAGTCAATGCTCTTCCCAGCTTAGCATCACACAAAAATTTACTTCCGGAACATTACTGGAAACAACAGAGAAAACAAAGAGAAATGGCCTTAAAATGGAGCCCCATAAACTGCCACTGGTCACAAATAGGGCAACAGTCAGGACATAGCATCCCTTAGCACAACACAGACATGTTTCGGTTGTCATGGGACATTCTTAGGGTCACAACACCATGACCTTATGAAGTCACGAGCCACCTCCCTGACAACTACTATGAAAATGGGGACCCTGACACCAGGACATCAGTTGTGACACAAGCCAGCAGGTAACAAAGGCAGGCAGGCAAAGACTGTGATGCCAACCAGCCACAGGAGGAAGGTAGGAACCATAAAGCCAGCCAGCCAGTCAAGGCAGGCAGGCAGGCAGGCTGTGATGCCAGCCAGCCAGCCAAGGCAAAACAGGCAGGAGCTGCGATACTAGCCAGCCAGCAAAGGCTAGGCAGGCAGGGGTAGTGATGCCAGCCAGCCATCCAAGGCAGGCAGGCAGGGGTCATGACACCAGCCAGCCAGCAAAGGCTAAGCAGAGAGGGGCCACAAAGCCACATAGACAGTCAATGCAAGGTAGGCTGGGGCCACGACGCCAGACAGACAGCCAAAGCTAGGCAGATAGGGGCCACGACACCAGCCACACAGCCAAGGTTAGGCAGGCATGGACTGCGATGCCAGTCAGCCAACCAGGCAAGGCTAGGCAGGTAGGGGCTGCAACACCAACCAGCCATATAGATAAGGTTAGTCAGGCAGGGGCCATGATGCCAGCCAGCCAGCCATGGAAGGCAGGCACGGGCCATGACACCAGCCAGCCAGCCATGCAGGTCTGTTTTGGCAGGCCAAAATTTTAAAAATAAAGTATTCTTTCCTCCAGTACATACAGCTTTTTTGTATTTTTTTTTCCATACCAAGGAGTAAATTTTGCAATACAGGTATACGTTGTACTGAGCAGAACATGGTTACATTTAAATGCCCATTTTTATTTAGTTTCATTTTTAAGCATGCTTCCAACCTAAAAAAAGACTCTGTAGAATACGGATAAATTCAGCATGAGGTGGGCCTTATCTGGGCTCTGGACAGACCATGCAGGGGTTCTGAAGTGTCTCTTTTAGAAAGCAAAGCAGACAATCATAACCACACGAGGTAAGAGCACCTTCAGAGGTCAGAGAGCTTCAGCACTTCACTCCTGAGATAAGAACTCCATCTGCAAGTTAAAACCATGGCTTGATGCAGGATTTTTCTGAGGAAAGGGGCTGAACTTTTGTTAATAGAGATGAAGCCTGAGCCAGCATCTTTTCCTTAGTGGTGGGGGCACATATCTTCCTGAAAAATAGATAATCTCATTGCACCTACTTCAAAAAAACATTTAGACACAAACTTCCTTATACTTCGATGCTGTTTACAAGGATCCTTTGAAGGAAAAAAAATGGCTTCTTCTACAGTTAGACAAAATAGGGACTTCTGTGAAAAGGTAAAAGCATGCAGACACTCTGTCTGCAAGCCTTTTGTCATATTTCTGCTGGAGCAAGCAGGCACTGACTGTACAGCTTGTGAGTGCTACCACTGCTCAGATAACAACCAAGAGGGTGAGAAAATGCATCTGTTGGAGCAATACAGTCATAGTGCAAACACTATGACTGTAAACACAAAGCAGAGCACTGCTGAGACAGGTAGCAGAGCGCTTCCATTAGCAGTGAGAATGTTAATCCCATCTAATCAACACAACAAAATGGGGACAAAGGATAGACTCCACAAACAAAAGATAATATGTTCTGCTGGCTTTGCTTTTCTTCGGGTATTTCTTTTTGGTTTGGTTGGTTTTGGTGAGATGCTAATAATTCTTACAAACTTCCCCATACACTACCAATGCCTATCAGATGATAAGATAAAGGCTGTCCTTCTAGCTATACAATTAAAAAACAAGAAAATAAATCAGAGATTTTGTGAAGCAGATAGATATGAACAATGAAAGCAGAGGTAGAGAAAAGAAGAGCTGGCTTGCATGGCAGCAGGTAAATAATGGATCCAGGAAAAACACTTGTCTGTAACGTTCACACTCATATCGCATCCTGCATAAGACCCAGAACACCACAACTTTAAAACTAGCTGACCTGTACTAGATTGAGCCTCTAAGCTTCTCTGCTTCTGTAATGCAATTTTGTCTTTAAACTTAATAGGCAAACTTCACCATAAGAAGAAAACAATATGGGTAGGTATGTATGTAGCCAAATTCATAGATCTAGAGTCAGTGTTGTGCATGGAAGGAAGGAACCCTCAGGAGCACACGAAGATAAATGCCATTCCTTTCTCACTTGTACTCCAAATGATTCCTTCTGCTATGCAAAGCAGGCATTGTGGGAATCTCTCAATCATGAGCACTCTCCCTATTTCTTATGTCCAAATAGACGTGAAAAGAGAAAGACTCTTCTCTGGACAAGATCTATGCACCCAATATACAGCAGAAGTAGAAGCAAGACAAGTAAAGTTAAGTAGCATATTGCTTTCAATATATGAATACTTTTAGTATTTCAGAAAAACACTTCCAGCATCAAAAGGACAAACAACACTGTTAAGGTGATGCCTAACTATAGAATGCTACCTTACCATCTGACTGCAGAAGGCTTGGTTTTCTACACTGATGAGCCCCACCCACGCAACTCAGAATCACAGTGACATTAATGTTTTGGGAAACTTCCTCAAGCAAAATGAACTAATACATCATCATAAAGTTACTGGAGACACATTACTGCTTGTTGTAGAAGGAATGAGACCATAATATGTGTTCAGATACTTGGCTTTGCTGCTGTGCATCTAATAACAAATGATGCAAAAGCAAATGATAGAGAGGGAAGTTCCCTCAGAAGTATTACAGCAGCTCTGCTCAATCAGGTTATATTACTCTAGCCCTCTGGCCTCTTCCTTAAATTGTATAGAAGAGAATTCCTAAAAGGTTTTCAACACTTCAGAAATCACAAATGAATACTACAGAATTAGTGAAAGGGCGTTATTCAGATCATGCTGAAATTATCTGTTGTTACAGAGAACGTGTTAAATGAGTAACACAATTTACTGATAATGTAAACTAGAACTTCTGATGCTCATAAATTTGCAAGTGGCAGATCTTTCACAGGACAGAACAGGATAGGATATTCTGAGATCTAACCTTTGGGCTTATAAAGAGAATTTTTTGAGGTAGGCAACTGGAGAGGAGTCCTGACCCAGCAGCATAGAGGAACAATACCAGAATCCAGAACAGTTCCAACACAAGGACTAAAATGATGCAATATGTTAAATGCGATCAAAGCCCACTTAAACAGCAGCTTTTTTTCCCCCACCAGTAACAGACAACAAAATAATTCAACACAGCTTATAATTTTTCATACTAAATGGATGAAGCAGTGTATTAAAGCATTTATGCTCCGGTGGCATGGTAGCTTATATAAGTTATTCATCCACATTGCAATAAACTTTTGAGAACCTCTATCATAACCTTCCCTTAACAATAAGCCAGTAGATGGCCCTAAGTATGCACATCCTCCACTAGTTGCTTTGGGTGATGAATTGACACGAGGATCTTCAATGCACCTTCTGGCCCATTAATGCATGAAACCTGAAACTCAAATCCTGGTTACAAAATCTTTAATTGCTTTGGTGCTTCATTGTCTGGAGATTTCCTAGATCTAAATGACACCCAAAGGCGCATTTCTGTCCGGAGGATGCCCTTCTAAATAGAAATGTGCTTTTTGTCTTCACTGCACAAGTTTTGTTTCCTCCTTTATTGGCATGCAAGGGAAAATCAAATGGACACACAGGAAAGCTTCTTGGAATGGGAGCTGAACGTCTTTCTTCCAGCTTTCCTCATGAGCTACTTAAAAAATCTGAGTATACTTTAACAAGTGCTTGACATCAGCTAGACAAGAAGAATAATAATGTGGCAAGTCTATCGTATTTTTATTTTATTGACTTTATTTTCACACTTAATTGTAGATTAAAAGATTAGAGTCATAAATATAAATCTACCAACCTCACCTGATGTGTTCATTTTTGCTTTTTTAATCAGAAAATGGAATGACAGGGGAGGTTTA
Organism: Lagopus leucura; assembly: GCF_019238085.1. Lineage (NCBI taxonomy): Eukaryota > Metazoa > Chordata > Aves > Galliformes > Phasianidae > Lagopus > Lagopus leucura. Next base: position 32,550 of record NW_024962519.1, on the reverse strand, counting down.
AGTTGGATATCAGGAAAAAACTTTCTACTGAAAGGGTTGTTAAGCACTGGAATAGGCTCCCTAAGGTGGTGGTTGAGTCACCATCCCTGGATGTGTTTGTGAACAGTTTGGATGTGGTGCTCAGGGACATGATTTAGCAGAGGGTTGTTAGAGTTAGGGTAGCATGGTTAGTTTGTGGCTGGGCTTGAAGACCTTTAAGGTCTTTTCCAACCTGAGCAATTCTATGATCCTATGATTTTAAATTTTTTTTTTTTAGTATTAACTTACAATACTGAAAACCAAATATGAACAAATGTGAAATATTACTATCAAAAGCTCAAATCGAAGATATATAGCTCTGTCTTCTTCGGAAGTGAAAACGTAGAAAAAAAGGTAAGCAACTATCTTATATGTAGAATCCTTAACAAAACAAAACAAAACAAAAAAAGCAGTAGGGAAGTTATTTAGGAATATATTCTTGCTGTCTTGTTTTGACAGTAAAATGACAAGTTTTTCTTTTACCTTTCCTGCAGTCTCTGCCAGTTCCACATTCCTGCAGTTCATTCACAGCCAGTGATTAGGTTTCATGGTCTTAAGTGTCATGACTGAAATCTGAGCCAGTCATGCAGTTAATTTAAAAACCAACAGATTGTACAAACTTTATTAAACAAAAAATAAGATTTACAACAGCAATGCAGAACAGTTTGTCACTATGTACAACTCATGCTGAAACACCTGAGAATTTTATGTTCAATCCACTCACTGCTTATTTCTTTAGAATTTTCTTTCTTCTTCCCACCCCACAATTGTTCTCATAAATTTATAACATTGTAAAAATGAAGCAAAACAGATTGATGCTTAGATAGCAAGGACACGAGAGTCTGTTTCAAACAAATTCTGCTGCCAGACTTCTTTTCTTTCAAGTGTTTATTTTCCATTTGCATGTTCGGTGTGCAAGTTTCTTGTCTGTAGACTGGAAGGTTGGAATTAAAAATCCTTTGACACCTGAGATTAATTTCTTTTGCCTTTTTTCAGTCACAAGACAGTGTGACCTGAAGATTTAGCAAACCTGGGTTCTAGCATTGATCTAGTTACTAAATTTTGCATCAGTTTGAGTAAATCACTTCTCTGAGTCTGATTTTCTCTTTTCTTGCTTCACTGAAGCCATTTTTTTTTTCATGGAACTGTGCTTGTTTAGAACACATTGTGGAAGTGAATGTACACAACTAAGCACTTTCCCCTTTCATCTAGAGAGTCCTACAAATCTTTTGTTCAACCTGCCATGACACCTTTACCACACCAGCCTTCATCTTGCACTACAGTAAAATGAAATTGAACATGCAGATCTCATCATGGCTCTTCTCAATATGCACATTTGTGTGTACGTACACAGATCTATACAAATGCACAAATCAGGTTTTTAAACAGCATAGTCTTTTCTTTGCCTTGTCCAAAAGCCAGAATTTCACTACTGATCCATTGCCCTTTCAGCCTGTGCTGTTATCATGCTGAGATATGTGATCAGCGCAGTTTTTCTCTCCCTACCTACACATAAAATCATCCTAACAAAAAAATTAATGCAAATCAACACTGCATAAAAAGTGCCCATTTGTTGAGAGTATACCTGCTTTGTGGATTTTGACTTTGCATGAAATCTGATCTAATACCAACAGATGGTTTAAATTCAAACATTAAAGTGCATTGACCCGGCTCTTGCTAAGAGTGTAATGGGAAGAGCCGAACAAAATCAAGTCTGATGATATTGTTATGGTGTGCTGCAAGACACTGCTTATCTGAAGACATCTAGATCTAAGGATGCCACATGACTTTTCCTTCACTGTGAGCTAAGGTTGAGTCAAAACTCTTCACTTATGTTGAGTTCTATTTAACCTACAAAGGACCACATGTAAAACCCCAAAGAAATCAGTTTTTTTCTTGAGGTGAGTATTAGCCATATATAAATGTTCAGGAATATTCATTTCACATCTCCTACACATGCCTATATTTTGGACAACATATTAGAAGGAGAAAACGGGATAAGTGATACAGATTAAACTGTTACAGTAGTAGGAATACAAAACTATTTAGAAGTTTGGCTATCAGTAAGAAGTTTTCCGAGCATGGAACAGCCTCTCCAGGGCAGTGGTCACAGAACCAAGCTTGCTGGAGTTCAAAAAGCATTTAGACAACATTTTAAGACATATTGTGCAATTTTTTGGTGGTCCTGGCTAGAACCAGGAGTTGGACTTTATGATCCTTATGGGTCCCTTCCAACTTGGAATGTTCTGTGACTCCATACGTTACAACATGGATGTACACTTCTCTGAGCAATCCACAACTTTCTTGAAATGCTGCTGCAAATAAAATCCTCTTCCTATTTTCACGTACATTTTTTAAGCAATATACCACTATAATATTCAACATCATAAACATTTTTAATGCTCAGCATCCTGGTGAAATCTATGATACCAAAGCCCTCTTTATTGCACTTGGACCCATGTATTATGGAATCTTGCCTCTATTGGTCATAAAATAGAGTTCTGGCCACAGAATATATACCAACAGCCATTTTAATCTTAGTCTGCTGCATATTTTTATGCAGCATCATGCAGCATTACCACAATTTATCTTCACTGTTCAAAGTTCTATTAAAATCAATAGTGCAAGTACTTTACCTACAAAAAGGAGTTTGTATCATAAAGACAGACTGCAAAAACCTTCTCTATATTACTCAGCAAGTTACCACTATGGAATACACATGCAACCAAACTACATGTTTAAAGTTTTGTGTGCATTTATGCTCTGTTCACATACACAAAAAAAACACGGGCAGGCCTCCTGCCTACCTACCAAAAGCTGGAACTCCAGAATAGTATTGGACTACAAAGGAAATGAATAGTAGAGGAATATCAGACAAAAAGCCTGTACGGACAGGTTCAATCTTTGGCCCACATTTTATAATCAAAGAATCTACCTGTGGAACTGTGGAAATAACCAATGGTGACAATCTCTGGTGACTAGGAAGATCAAACCGCAACTTAGGATAGAAGATTTTAAGAACTCATCCAGATCTCTTAGATACACATGCATATGCTTCCTTTAGAACCAAGTAAGTTTACTTATTCCATAACTGACACAGTTTTCTAGCCTATGTTTTCAGATCTGTTGATACATGGTCTCTCTGATGCTTTTCAAAGGGTAGAGTTATAAAGGCTTTTCTCAACATTCAGACTGAATATTCCTTGCTTAACTTAAACTTGTTAAAACTTGGACTGTGTGGAATACGCATGGAGAATTCATGAACTCCTGCTTTGCAGCAACCTCTCATGTACTACAAAATAATTACCAAATTTCTCTTTAGACTTCTGATTTGGTTACACAAATCTAAATCTTTCAAGCTAGCAATGAGGGAAAAAAGGTAGTTAAGGATTCGTACATCTGAGGCAGTTCTTTGCAGAAATGCCTGTAGATTTAGCTGCATTAATTTTCAAGTGGAATGAGTCTTTCAGAAAGCAAGAGTAACAAAGTGTACACATCACTCCTAAAAGATGATGGAGGAAGAGTTTAGAAGGAAGTGGGGGAAATGTGTGTAGCAAAGACCCAAAAGACACTGATGCTGCTGCCATCATATAAGTGAAAACGTTTAAAGTACCTTTGTAGAACTAAGGGGGGGAAGCAAAAAAAAAAAAAAAAAAAAAAAAAGCAGTGATCTTTGGATGTAGTTTGCCATTCTCCACACCAGAATTTTGCTCTCCAGCAGATCTGTAAGTATTCCTGGCAACACAAGCTCACATACAGAACTCTGTAGCAACTGCTCTGCTCCCAGCTTTCTTCTTTTCAAACATTTCAGACCAGAAGTGTAGGAAACCAGAGAATCAGGGGACTTCCCTGCTAAACGCAGTTGTAAAATGCAGCCAAGCGAAGGCATTCGCAGTGTTTAGCAAGACGTTTTCTTCCTCCCTAAAACCACAGAAGTGTTAGCTCCACATCCTTGAGCACCATCTACTGGCTTCTCATCTGCTGGCGATTTACATCTAAAGGACTAAAGATCCTATCTGTCCCATCAGCACATCACAGTAGCTCGGAGTGGTGAATAACAAACAACTTGAGACCAGCCCAAAAGTCAGACTCAGTTTCTGTAAAATGTTTGTCAAATAGTTCTGAGTAATTAACAATTTCATGATAATCGAAGTCTGTTTCTGGATAGTTTTCAGTGAGATAATAAGGCTTAACTGAGCCAGTAAATTTCTGCTGTGAACAGTTCAACCAGCTGTACGCTATGCATTGCAGATTGCACCCTTTCTGTTTCTTCAACTCAAGCGACAGTTGTTATGTTAAAAAGATGAAATAAAGCCTAAATCTCTAAAAATAATAATTAAGCACTAGAGAGAAGTAAACAAGCATAATAAAGTTATTAGTAAGTAGTTTTTAGCGTTGTTTAAAAAAAACGTAGCTTATTTTCCAGGTCTTTTTTTCCCATAATTTCTTTTGATTGGATGGTTTCCAGATTCTCTGTATTCTTCTTCCAGATAATCACTGACAAGCCAGAGATCATGGCTTATTTTTACTGAGCTTGTTCTACATATTCCACAAGTGAAGGATCATATAGAAGCAACACAAAGATCCAAGCCAGAAACCAACACCTGGGATTCAGTGAGCTCTGAAAAAAAGACCATCACAGAAGTCATGAGGAATATCCTGAATGCAGTCTGCTCTCTGGCCCAGAGGAGAAGGATGCTTAACCACATTTAGTCTATGTTTCTGTAGAACAGATACTGGCATCTGAGCCAGTACTTCAGGTTTTCTTTCTTCGCAGTCAATGATACCTTTTCCCTGACCTATTTTAGAGGAATCACATCTAAGGAAGAGATGAATCACCCACAGATGTCTCTCTGCAACTATGAAGAGATAATTAAGATAATTAGATGAGTTCTAGATAGTTAAATCTGGTCAGACAAATTCCACCCAAGAGGTCTGCCATGTATATGAACAAACAAAGCAAAAAGAAAACAAATTAAACAAAATCACAACATGTGCAAATGAATGCCAGTACTCAGTATTATCTGTGTCTGCAGGCTCACAGAGTCATGTCTGAGCCACCACATTGCCCTTCATTATTCTGCTCTAGACCAATTCTCATATGTAGTACCTGTATAGTTGTATTTCTCTACTCAATGGCATTCACATTAGGCTAGTGAGACTTTGCAGATTTTTGCCTCTCACTATAAGAATTTGTACTTGACTGTTTTAGTACATGGAACATGTTTATTGAATACACTTTTTCTGTACATAACACTGAGGAACAGTAAGAAGGAGAAGTAAAAAAACAGGGGTATCTGACTATGAGATACACCAATTTACCTTCAGAGCCAGGAAGAGGTTAAGCGGTGTTGCATTAAAAGGTTAATACCTACTTCAGTGCTACAAGCCCAGTTGTTTTCAGACTGGATTTGTATGACCAACCTTAGGGAAGCTGGCCACTCCCAGTAAGAACTCTTAAGAATAAAACTGGTGAAGGGTCTGGAACACAAGTTCTACAGGCAGCAGCTGAGGGAGTTGGGATTTTTCAGTCTGGAGAACAGGAGACTCAGGGGAGACCTTACTGCTCTCTACAACTTCCTGACAGGAGGTTGTGGTGAGGTGGGTCTCTTCTCCTGGGTAATAGTGATAGGACAAGAGGTAACAGTCTCAAGTTGTGCCAGGGAAGGTTCAGGTTAGATATTACGAAGAATTTCTTCCCAGAAAGAGCGGTAAAGCATTGGAACAGGCTGCCCAAGTAAATGGTTGAGTCACCACCCCTGAATGTGTTTAACTAAAGGGTAGTTGTAGATATAGTACTTAGGAACATGGTTTAGAGGGTAATATTGACAGTAGGTGGATCACAAGAATCACAAGAATCACAAGGTTGGAAACGACCTATAAGATCATCCAGTCCAACCGTCTCCTCATCACCATTGCCACCACTAGTACTAAACCATATCGTGCAGCAGATGCGTCTTGAACACTGATGATCAGACTAGATGATTTTAAAGGTCTTTTCCAACCTTCATGATTATATGAATTAATCCATTGTGCCTAGCACTTCCATCTATCTGCATTCAAATGGACTCATACAACAACCCTTAAGGAGTTTGACCATGCCTATGAGAACTCTTATGGACTACCCTATAGAACTGTGCTCTTTATTGTAGCAACAGATAACAGATTCTTTTGAATTTCTGGTGATAAATACACTGTCTGTGAAGCATGTGTGAGTACCAATAATGCAAATAATACAGTCAACCACAAACACATTAAACTAAGGAATAACTATAGAAATTTCCATATTTTCTGGGGTAAGCCTCAGTATAACTGAGTGCACGAACTTTACCCAATAGTTACTGCTATGATGGGGAGGGAAGCAAGGCTCAGCTCACTGACTGGTTCCTGAAGCTACCTGAGTTGTCTCCAATGGTACCTTCCCCAAAATCCCTTCTCTCAAGCCATTTTTATACTTTTTTAAACTTTCAGGTGGAGCTTGTGTGACTGACTATAATCATACCTTTGTTGTTACTGATGAATATCCATATATCCCAATAAGTTATTTCCAATAATTATTCTACATAATCCACCCTGTGACTGTAGTCACTCAAGCTTCTCAGTATTTAGAAGGAACTCAGTATTTAGAAGGAGATCAGATGCAGTCATAGAACAAAAAGAAAAAATCATGGAATCTTAGAATGGCTTTGGTTGTAAGGGACCTCAAAGATTATCTAGTTCTAACATCCCTGCCATGGGCAGAGATGCCAACTACTAGATCAAGCACAAGAGCAGGCTTCCCAGGGCCCCATCCAACCTGACCTTAAATGCCTCCAGAGGTGGGGCATCCACAACTTCTCTGGGCAGCCTATTCTAGTGCCTAACTGCCCCTGAGTGAAAAATTTCACCCTGACATCTAATCTGTATCTCCTCTTTTTTAGTTCAATACCACTCCCCCTTGCCCAGCCTTGTTAAGAAAATCAGAGTTTAAAGGGCTCTCAGGTTGTTCACCATTTATGGGGTAAAATGATTGGCTCACGCTCATATTATTTAGCAGGACTGTATTATCAGTTTTGAGCAAGGTCTCAAGCATCACGTCCATGCTAAAATAGAAGGTTGAGGGGAGCACACTGCCATAGTTGAAGGAAAGGGACTAACAATTGCCCCACGCCTTCATTTTCTATATCTATCTGTAATAGTCCTCCTATAGAGAGATACTAACAACATTTGAGAGAGGTCAGGGAAAGGTAAAGCAACAAAACAGGGAGGGCCAGGAGACGAAAGTAAAATGTTTTGCTCACAATAGCAGCCTATTAGATGTTCTCAACTTCCATTACTGCTTTTGTACCTTTTTTTTTTTTTTCCCTTTTTCCTTCTGCACAAGTATCTTGGCAAAAATAACAGGCTTTGACAGTTGTAACAATAAAATCTACCTTCCCAAAGGGGGGGAAAAAAAAAAAAAAAAAAAAAAAACCTAACAAGTAAAAAATTTGCTACTCTTGAAAAATATGTTGTCAAAATCCATAGAAGACATTTAAGACACAAAAAGGAAGGCTCATCCCTTTGTGATAGGCATTTTCTATAAAAAAAGATACACATCACTCCTTCAGATTGTAAAGAGGTGACTTTTTTATCTCAAGAATGCCAGGAAAATAAAGCCCACCAGAAAACTATGGTCAGGCTCTGTTCTCATATTAGCCTACTAGAGATGACAACCTAAAGGCATCAGCAAACTGATTATGTTTCCATTCCCAAAAGCCAAGCTAACCAAAAAGAATAAGAGCACTTTGCTTAATGAATGCACATTGGATCTTTGCGCTGCATTTACAACATAGAGCACAAGTGTCCACCAGCTCCTAGCCCTCACTGATACTTTGCTGTATTCTCAATCCACATCTCATCCTTTACATGGACCGTAACCTCCTTAAGGTATCTTTCTCTATTGCATTATATAAGCAAACAGTGCTTCTGAAAGCCCATTGTTGGCTTGCCAGATATCATATTGAGATTAATCACAGAGACACTGTGACTGTGATATGCAACTACATTTCAGAAAATAAAGGGCAGTTAGGCTATTTGTCTCTAACACTTTCTTATCAAAGGAAGAGAGAAGCATCTCCAGAGGTAATTCATCCCACGGTAACTTGGGGCTGGATTCAGCTTCACACGCTTTGACATCTAATGACCTCTAATGCCTGGAGTATTCCAAACATCTGCACAAAGCTGAGAGAGACAGCAGAAATAATAAAAGGGTCCCACACACTCCTGAGTGCTGGAAGGCAGCCAGGATACCCTGTGACATCCCAAATGCGCTAAAATCCATCACCGCTGCTTTGAAATGCTCAAGGGAGGTAGGAAATAGCAACAGTTGTATTTTCTCAGAACTTTAATGGGCAAATCAGCAGATACCTCTTACAACACCAGATTTTCTGACAGCTCTTGGATGAAAATGGCCAAAACTCAACAGTCTTTTTTTTTTTTTCAGACAGTTAAACCCCAATCTTAGTTTAAGAATCAAACAATGTGCAAAACCCACCTGCAATGCTTTATTACAAGCAGTGCTTGTAAGGTGTGTCTGAAGAAACAAGGGGACACAATACATGAGGGTTTTCTTTTCCTTCTATTTTTACTGATACAGATCCCATTTCTCACTTTCAATTTCCTGAGACAGAGCAACAACAGCAAAATTAATCACTTTACTATTGGCTCTGGTCTATTGTGATACCAGAAAATAAAAGTTGCTTTGAACTTACTAGAAATCAAACCAAGAAATAAAGGCATTCTTCCCTGTTAAGGGTGTCCAACAATTGTAGAATGAGATGTTATGGTGCTTTTCATACAAGGTGAGTAGGTGCTGTCTCCCACAGTGTATGTGAATCTGCCTTTTCCTGGCTCAGTGTCTCCGGCCATGAACTTCATCTACAGAGCAGACATCTGGAATCCATTCATGGATCTCCCATTACAAACTCAAAGAACTAAAGGTGACAAGACTCCGAGTTACAGGGTAGGCATATCATGAATTTAGTATCAAGTCAATACAGATCTTTTGGACGCTTCAGTTCATTAACAGAAGAACAGAATAACCACGATTATTTCAGTTTTCTCATTTCTTAAAAACGTTCAATATCTTTTTCCAACTAAGAACAAAAAGAGTAATGGCAGCTTCCAGTTTGTCTCTTGCTATGGAAATTGTGCTTTTAAAATCACAGCTAAGACAAATACCCATGCTCCTCACTGAGTGAAGAGCATAATCATTTTTAAAAATGCACTCAAATTCACACTGCTGTAGTTGGATGACGTAGGCCTATAAAACTGCTAATTGAAATGAGAGAGCTTTTACAGTACAGTCATTTTAAGATGTGGACAGAGTAATTCTTACGTTTGATCTACGGTTTACCTTCAGCTTGCATACTGATTTTTTTTTTAATCAACAAATGATGGATAGCGTTACACACACAGTGTTTTCAATAAAGGTCATTATGTGACAATATTAAGTAAGAGAAGATTTAGATCTGCACAGTATAGACTATTGGAGATACATGTTTGCAGTAATACAAACGTCTTAAACTAAATATGGCTAAACAATGTCCAGTTCTGAAAGAGCATTCTGTTTGCTGTTGAACAAAAGCTGTAACTAAGCATTCTGAACATCAGTTGTTAAAATGAGACCATCATAGCCATGATACTTCTATGACAGCATAGGTTCACCGCCAATCTGAGAAGTCCCATCTGTAACTGCTTCACGTTCCTCATGGGATAACAGTGACTAGTAAATACTAATGTGGCACTACATATAGGTATGTATGTTTGATTTTGAGCTCAGAGAAGGTTAAGAACTTAAAGAAATAGGGTGATTTACAGTAAATACATCTCGCTTGCAAAGCAAGGGTAGTTGTCTTTTAAAGCATCGCACTATTTCGTTCCTATTTCTGTCTCCATCTCTTGTTTACTTCTGTTTTTCCCTGCCTTTCTGCCCTTTCACATGAAAATAAATCCTCCTCAAGTCTCAGCTTTGCAAACAATTTCACACATCTTTAACTTCACACAGATGACCAGATCCTTTTTACCCAAAAGAGCAGAGCTAAGCCCAGGCATTAGCACTCAGAGCCAGAGACTCAGCATGGGAACTTTTGTTGTTCCAGAACAGCTTTCTGGAATTCCACCCATTTGGGTCAGCCATCCTGCTCTACCCCTCCCAGCCCTTTATGCAGCCCCAGTCCCTCACTTAAAAGAGAACATGAGAAGCAGGAAAGACCTTGGCTCCATGCAGCACTGCTCTACAGTGAGCGACTAAAACAGTGGTGTGTTTTCACCACTGTTTTAACCAATAATCCAAAATACACATCATACAAGCCTCTACAAAGAAAATCAACTTGATTTAATTTCCTGCCTCCCTCAGAAAGTTGTTTCTATGTTTAATTTCCCTGAGTTGTGGTAAAAATGAATCTTATTTCCAGGCTGAATACATCTCACCTCATGTGCCAATGCACATACACATTATACATCTTTTTGCAAGAACAGAGAGTCTTCTACCATCAGATTCCTTTCATATGCATCAGTACTTAAGCAATAAAGTTGCCTTTCCACTTGGGTAACAGTTTGGGATAGTATTTGTATTTGTCAACGTCATGGTTTTCAATGTGGAGTAAATAGATGTTTACATTTCTGCATGCTTTCCAGCGTTATCAAATTGATAGGGAGATTGTATCAATCCCATATGAATATCACATTGCTTCAACTTCTTTAAAAGTAATGGTGAACTTTGAGGTAAATTTGTTTGTCCTTTGTTCCAAAAATCTCATCGCAACCTGCAGCTGAACTGCTTCTCTTTCAGTACTATTAGTGACCATCAGGCAGTACAACACACTGGCAATGTATAATCTCAAAGCCATATGTGTAATTATCTACTAGACATACAATTGAGAAAAATACTTTTGCCAAAAATAATAGGTTTATTTTCTAGTAAGTGCTGCCTTGTACATAGACAATAATACTTCTGATCTTTAGATCTCTTGATAATTGCATGTGCACTTAAAACACATTTATTAAAGCTGTCTTCAGTCTTGTAGCATTAATTTTTCATAATTGTAAGTTCAATGTCTCTGGGTTAGAAAACAAAATAACTATCCATTCAAAGAGGTACAAATGTATCCTGCTGGAGTTGATCAGTTTTGCCTTATCAGCAGTTACATGGCCCGTTTGTACTGCTCTGTGATGTGATAGTCCCACATCATGGTCTCAAAACCCCAAATAACATGTCACTCATGCTCCCTTTTTGTAATAACACAAACATGGACAGCTGGGACACTTCACAGATCTACAGTGTGATATATTCAAAGGCGATGCATCAGGTACTTTGCTGACATATAGATGGAAATCTATGAAAATACTACGGCATACACTGATAGCACACCTATGTGAAATTTCACTGGAAGGATATTTAAAAAATAGACATCATCCCAAAGTTAATCAAGCAATGTGGAAATCGGTTGCACTTTGACACCCTTAAAATCAGAGCATAGTCATAGCAATGAAGAAGAAAAAAAAAAAAAAATCTCTACCTATAATCAGAAGCATACAACACCACAGAATCATGAACAGCAATGCAACAGAATAGCAAGAACTTCAATCATGAAATCAACACAACAATCAACCACCGTACAACAACTTGGGTTGGAAGGGACCTTAAAGCCCACCCAGCTCCAATACCCTGCCAAGGGCTGGGTGTCCTGTACCAGATCAGGCTGCCCATCCAACCCAACATGGAACACCTCCTGGGATAGAGCATCCACAGCCTCTCTGGGCAGCCTGTGCCAGTGCCTTACTGCCCGCTGAGCACAGAATTTCTTCCTAACATCTATTCTAAATCACACATCTTTTAGTTTAAAGCCATTCCCCTTTGTCATATCACAGACAGTTTGAAAAGCTGCTCTCCCTTCCATAAATATTTATCTGTTAAACAGAAAAGAAAATAAATGAAAAAGCACAAATACATGTTTTGCACTAAAGATTCAGTGTGAAGGAAAAAAAAAAAAAAAAAAAGCCACCTACCTTATCTGTGTTCAGGCACATTTTTGGAGAATGTCTGAGGAACATTGAGGATAGGTATATCTTCATAAATTAAACTGTGGGAACAGAAAGGTCTCTCCATTAGAGAACTATCCTTTTTTATATTATTAATCAAAACTCGTACTAATATATATCAGATACTCATAAACAAAGTTATCTACCCTATGTAATTGCCTAAGCATATTCTATAAGCAATTTTGCAAATATATGTGTGGGTGTACAAATATACATGTATATACATATATATTCACATGCACATATACCATTGTATCCACAGTACTTGTCAAGTCTGTTTTCTGACTTCCACCCACGAAAAGGCACGGTTTATTTTCACTTCTGATTCTTCTTTTTGTTCATCTTTTCTAATCACATTGTTTCTTACAATGGAGATTAATGTCTTTATCCTGTTCTAAAATCTGAGTTTTTAACTCATGCTTTATGAAGGTGTTTGCGCTCTGATATTATGCTTTTTAACAAAACAAAATTCATTAGAGCCAGAGAATAGATTTGTACCCCTGTTTCAAAGCTTGTGGTGATGGCTGTTTTCAGATCTCAGCACTCTCTGTAATCCCATAGGTCTAAAAAGTCATTGTCTGGTGTAGATTCAATGCAAGCTATGCAATGCGTGAGCTATTACTGCATGAGCTAGAGTCCAGCTCTGCTAATCAGCAGCTCTGCAGTATCTGTATTTCCTATCACTACAGTGATTAACACCATAATCATACAAGAGCAAATAAACTTGGCTGGCTGAAACAGTGCAAAGATTATGTCTGGTCAGCCAGTTTAAGAAATACACACAGAATTTGTGCATTTAAGTTGATTATAACATATATTGGTTTGTTTTCCTTTTCAGAGGTAGCACTAAGTCAGCCTTTTTTTGCCAAAGGCTTCCCATTTGTTAGGCCTTCAGTGATCTTCATGTTTTCAAATTAAGTCTCCTTGTAGCGTTTCCTAAACTTATGATGGCATTCGGCTTAAATAAAGCAAAACAGTCTGCACAATATCAGTTTCCACCTCACATGTCCCTGTCTCTTCCCTGGTAAGAAGTGAACTTATCCAGCAGTTTTAGCTCTCGTAAAAGGAAAGATTTATGTGAAAAATCTGAGGTACTTAGAGCTTCAGGTTAGTAATGGCCAATAGAAAGTGTTACTATTTGAGATGTTACAGAATGCATGCTTTGTTTCCAGCCCTGAAAATAGATCTCTTTAGAAGGCAAAAACTCATTATCTAGTCTATAAAGGCTGTAGGAACCAAGAGGGAAATGGCAGATTTAGAACTTTTATGAGTTATCTGTATGAGTTTTTCTACACTGTATATAGTCATCATCTGTGAATGTTTTTTGCTTGTTTTCAAACTCATATACGTGGCATAGCTTTGTAATATCAGAAGAAGTTGCTAATAGGAGAATGGTAAAAAAATATATTTGTAGCTTTTTTTTTTTTTTTTCCCCTCCTTCACCTTTTGGAGGATTTATCCATCCTCAGTGAGCTGGACTGCTGTAGTCCAGAATCTATTATCCTTTGTCTATTAGGAGAAATTCTGCAGGATTTCAGTAGCAGAGGTGATCTGCATGAGAAGGCCAAGAGCTGCTCTAGGTGATGCACAGCTGCTTCCATGCAGTTCTGACAGCCCAAATCTCAGCCCAAGGAGCACATGGCCACTCAACATGTTTTAGAAAGAGTGGCAGCTGCCTGGGGGAAAAGTGGGAGTTAGGAATACAAAAGGCACACTAAAAGAGAAGATCAAGGCTCCTCAGGGAAGGGAGTGCCTCACTCCGAGTAGGGATTATGCTCATGGGAGACTTGCACTGGGATAGGGATGGTCCAAAAGAGACTATAACCCATGGATGGCTCACACCAGGGCAGGGACACCTGTGAAGAATCTGTGTCCTGTGAATATCCCACAGTGGATCAAGGATGATTCAAAATGGATGACAACTTATGGGTAACCCATACCAGAGCAGAGGAAAACAAGTATAAAAAGCAAGGAATGATAGACTGAAACCATTATATGCACAACCCCAAACTCCCATGCTGCTCCCTTACTGAAGGGATTGAGATGGGCTGAGTATAACACACAGTGAAAGCAATTAAAGTTGAGACTAAGTGGAGGAGAGAAACTGGGTTGGAGCTGAGCATGGGTAAGGGGAGAAATGTATCCCTGTCAGTTTGCTTCACCGTTTATCTGTTCTTCTTTTTCTCAATTGCCAAATCAGTAAGTAAAATTTTAAGTGGCAATAAAATAAAATAAAAAATTGCAAGTTGAGACTCTTTTGAGTGCAACAATACCAAATAGTGTTTGTGTAGCAGCAGGGAAGGTCTGGATTCAAGGTCCTGCCTTTTTGGTTGTCTGATACCAGGAACATTTTATAGCTCTTCACTACCTGCTGCCTTTACACTGGATGGGTTTTATTCTTGGCATGCATTCAGAATAAAGCCAGGCTGTGTGCCCCAAAGATAGAAAATCCAAAGCACTCCTGGCACCCACAGCTTAAACATAAACTAAGAAAGATGAGCACTTCCAGCAGATAGTCAAACTAACTGCACAAGGAAGTGTGGACGGCATAAATTAAAATAATAACTACAAGATAATCTGCCAAAAATCAATCCCCAGATGATTAAAAATGGGAAATATCAACACGTGTATAAATCTTGCAGTAAAGGTTCTCACGTTAGTTTATGTTTAGGTGTTAAGCCAACATAATACTGTACCTCTTCTCCATAATTAAAACAATATATTTAATGCTATACTCCCATTTCCCTGGAACTATTGATAATGCAACCTGTATTTTAACAGATTATGAGTGTTTCACATAGAAAACAAACTCCTGTGTCAGAAGTTCTTCCTTGTCTTCTAATCACTCTGTTTCAAACAACCGAACTATTTTTTCCATCATTATACTTTGACTACAGGTTCCTGTAGAGTGCAGAAGTCCACTGATAGTCAGTGGAGCTGCACCACAGCCTTGCACATCAGTTAGGTCATATCCACACAGAAAAAAAAAACTTGTTTTAAAAATAATGATAACATTCTTTAAGCACAGAGAGAATATATATATATACACATATTTATGAATATATATATATCTATATTTACGAATTTAAAAGATTTTTTCCTCAATTTGTGTTTTTTTGTTTGTTTGTTTTTTATCCTAGGTGTAGATTAAAAGATTCTTCTGGTAAAGTGCCAGATAAGCAAACAGTGACACACTTTCCCACATGACGCTTAGGCTGACCTGCTTGGTTTAGCTTGCTGAATAATACAGTTCCCCAATGCTTTTTTCAACAGCCGACATGACTAGCCTAGCAAGAAATGTTTTTGCATACCAGCAATAAATAATACACAAATGATTCCATACTCTTCTTCACTTTCCTCCAACTAAATTCACACCTAGTGTAATGAAATGGAAAACTCAGGAACATCAGCAGAGCAGCAAGGTCCCAGGCTGCAGCAAGTGAAGATTTACTCAAATACAACAGCCATGGGCATACAGTGAAAAAAAAGAAGCTGCTTACCTTCAGAAGGTCTCAGGTGTTCAGGGATCTCCAGCAAGAGATACCCTCACCTCCACTGCTAACCCTTACACGAGTTCTGGAAGGGGGTGGATCCTGGCTCCACTCCTTGTGGTCACTCAGGGACATTGCATACACTTGGGCTCCCCTGGGTTGGCCCTGCCTTCTCACCAGGTCCTCAACCACTGGTTCAAGCTGTGGCTTAGCTACACCTCAACACAGATAACAGTTGTAAAAGAGGAACAAGAGACAGGAAGGGAAAGACCTACTCATTCTTTAATGAGAATTAGCCACCAGGCCAGCATCCAGCTATGATTGTGACAACTATTTTGTTCTAAACTAGGAAAATCACTTTAAACACTGTTGTGAACAGATGTCCATAAGAAATACAGGATACAAATCAGCAGTTCACAAGGTGCACAGCATGTAGCATGAGGGTGTTCACATGGGGAGAAGCTGATGTGTCAAGATCCATCTCAGAAACACAGTTCCTGTGCTCCTATGTTCAAAACATTATATGCCGCAAGAAAGTTTACAGCCTAAGGGATATATTTCAGGTTGGATATCAGGAAAAATTTCTTCTCTGAAGGATGGTATTGCATTTACACAAGCTGCCCAGGGAGGTGGTGGAGTCACCATTCCTGGGGGTGATCAAGAACCATGGAGATGTGGCACTGGAAGATATGATTATTAGGCATGATGGGGATGAGCTGATGGTAGGACCTCATGGTGTCAGAGGACTTTTCCAATTTTAATGATTTCTATTCTTATATCAAACAGCAAAACTACTAGAAAATTTATATATATCGCTATTTGTTTGCATTCTGTTAGGTGCTTGAAAATCAGCCTAAGCATAAACATTCTGCTGCAGTCCACTCTGAGATAAGCCTGGCAGAAACGTATCAAGCGCACCAATCTCAAGGCTCTTAAAACGTAGAAATCCAGCCACTGCAAAAAAAGAACCTGGGAGTACTGGTGGACGCCAAGCAGGACATGAGCCAGCATGAGCCCTCACAGCCCAGAAAGCCAACTCGATGCTGAGCTGCATCAAAAGAAGCACAGCCAGCAGGGTGAGGGAGGTGATCCTGCCCCTCTGCTCTGTGCTGGTGAGGCCTCACCTGGAGTACTGTGTCCCTGTATACACTAAAGGTCAGGCTGGACAGCAAGCTGATGGAGCTGTAGGTGTCCCTGTTCACTATAGGGGAGTTGGACTAGATGACATTTAATGTCCCTTCCAACTAAAAAGACTCTATGCTCAGAATCTCAGAAAGTCAACAGATGTAGCAGGTGAAGCACAAACGGTGCTACTGGGTTTTCCTATGGGACCTGTGGCTGTTAGCATCCATTCAACAATTTTGTCTTTATTCACGTTTCGTACCTCTTCTTAACAATACAAAGTCATAAATACAAATACTAACGACACTGCCCTCGTGAGAAATAGATGGGTGGTTGCCTTCTCCCTCAGGTAACATATAAATTGCCTACTCTGAAGAAAGGTGTTTAAGGTGCACTGGTTTCATTGTTTCTAACCACTTGCCATTATTACCACCTCTTTTCATTTGAAAACTATAAAGACATCCAGTTTTTATACATTTTAGACAAAACACCTCACAGACAGAGCTAGCTGAAAGAAACCATCTTTCAGTATGACAGTGTAATAGTGTCTATTCGTCTCAAACAAACAGCTTCTGCTGTAGAATAGTTGAGAATTCATAATAATTCCTCCATACAGAATGGAGTCCTTTCATTCTGTACATCACTGCTGCTTGAACGGTGGATTCTTCTGTGTCACAATTCAGAAAGTAACTCATAGATACACCTGTACAGTAAATGTGATCAATTTATTTCTTCTGTACATTTTTCCCTTGAGTGTGTTTGCTTTTTTTAAAAAAAAAAAAAAAACAATGCAACAAGTTGGATGGCTGAGCTGACAAACACACATGACAATTTTTTTAGTACTTGTAAACAAAAAAAATTCTGGTGGCTATGCAGATTTCCAATAGTAAATGTGTGACATCAGTGACACACAACTTATCAAATGTACAGTATAACCAAACAGCATTTCGAGTAAGACTCCCATCTAAAATCAGCTTAGAACTCTCCCGCCTATTGGATAGAGTAAACCCTCTAGGAAGCCTGCACTGATTTCTGTAGACCTTCAGTTAAAACCAAGATTAGGAGATACTTCCTTTGCAACCATTTGCAGAAGCAGCTGAGGTTAAACACCTGTCTGTCTATCCTTGAGGATCTTGTGCTTCTATGATGAAAAGTATGGTCTCCTAATGACTAATACAGCTTTGTTCCTTAATGAATCACCCAGCAGAACAGGGTTGGTCTGTTGGTTTTGCATCTCTAAAAAATTGCATAGGTACAGGATATTCAACAGCTCTTACTTCAACATCAGTTTTATACTGAAAGGGACAGAGATGGATATTAACTTATGATCAAAAGAACAGGCTACCTGTACTAATCAAGTCCAAAGGGAAAAGTCCACTTTTTAAATTCCACTCACTGCATCAGAGCCAGAACAGCAGCTCTACACCAGCCCAGTTCTCTGCAGCATGTGGCCCTAGCAGGTTAGCCCTAAGAGTCACACCCTAAAACTGAAATTATCCATTCACAGCCCAACTCATTTCACCTGAGACTATTCTAAAATTTCAACCAAGCAGCAGCTTCCAGGGCTGGAAACATGAAAGGAACCGAATAGCATAAACAGCCTCCTAAAGTCACATTTCTTCCTTCTTTATCCAAACAGAATTGTTCTTTCTTTCAGCTGCAAAGCAAGTGAGTTTAGATCAAGCCTTAGTCTTCCACCACTGAAAATTTGCTGATTTTCTGTACATACTGTTGTAAAGAACCATTCCAGTGTACAGGGGTAGAAACAGGGCCTCTATCCACCTGAGAAAGAATTTTCTGAGCTCTGTAATGGGACCCAGATTTCTACTCATTGTATCAGGTCTTAAACTAATTGACTGCATAGAAGAGCCCATGCTGTACATCTAGCCTGATTTTTGAGCTTTAAAGCCATGTGTAACATCTCCAAGACATTTAAGGGCATTAAAAAATACATCCTTTCATCATCCTACCTTTGTGCTCACCCTGTCTCTCTCTGTCCCCTTCCTGCCATGCTCTCTCTGATCTGTGCAGCTAGAACACACAGTGCTTTTTAGGCACCTGAAGCACAGACATCCCCACCTGAACAGTCTGTCACCCACTTTAGGATCTTTTTTTCGGTTAGATGAATTGTGCCCTAAAATAGCACCCTTTTCTAATCATGCAACTAGCTCCAGTACAGGAACCTGACTGATAAAAATTAAGTGGGGTGAAAGAGTCATATGGTCACAGATACACGCTAGGACAACCTCAATCCCAATTTGGAATAGGAGGAAAAACTGCCTAAATAACAAAGTAACATGTCTATCAAGCCGCCAGGATTGAACCAAGCTCGAAGCAAGATTAGTGAATGGTAGATTGCTGCAATTCCTTTATCACACAACCACAGAGTGATAAATGAAAAACATTCCTTGCTATTTTTCAAATCAGGTAACTGAAAGTGAGAATGCAGTTTCTCCAGTTTCGTATCCTCTTTAAGACAGTCCAGTTAATTACTGCTATGGACCACCAACATCAAACATTGGAAGGCCAAGAGTTTCAAAGATTTCAAAAATGTCACTGCTTGGATTTACTATAGAAGGAGAATTGCACTGTATTCTGCTAGATAGTAAAAATTTATAACTTCTTCCTCAGAACCCTGCAAGAAGAGAACATTGTACAATCCATGTTTTTTTTCTTGCTTCTTTTTCCTTCTTTCCCCCCCCCTGCAGGAATTAAATGGAGGATTTTCATTTCTTATGACTGTTTTCCCATCTGTGTTAATTCTGTGCCATTATTTATTTCATAGAATTTAGGGCATGAATCCTGTATTTTGCAAGGTCCTAGAGCTTGCATTCTTCATTTTAAACACTGTCACTTGTGCTATTAGCTTTGAAACCACATGCAAAATTAACCATATCCATAAACATCTTCAGGACTGAACCGGAATCAGAATTGCATACAGCAAATCTCCCAGTTACAAGTACTTGCTAATACATTATGTGTATCTAAACAAGGATGTATTTTTAGAGGCTTATCACAGAATCACAAGGTTGGAAACGACCTGCAAGATCATCTAGTCCAACCACCCTCCCATTCCTGTCAGTGCCACAAGCTACTAAACCATCTCTCGTAGCTCCTCATCCAGGCGCCTCTTGAACACTACCAGGGACGGCGACTCCACCATCTCCCTGGGCAGCCATTCCAGTGCCTGACCACCCTTTGAGAGAAAAAGTTTCTCCTAATATCCAACCTAAACCTCCTCTGGTATAACTTCTGGCCATTTCCTCGGGTCCTACTATTTGCCTGGGAGAAGAGGCCAGACCCTTTTGCACTACAACCTCCCTTCAGGAAGTTGTAGAGTGCAATGAGGTCTCCCCTGAGCCTCCTCTTCTCCAGACTGAACAATCCCAGCTCCCTCAGCCGCTCCTCATAAGACTTGTTCCAGACCCCTCATCAGTTTCGTTGCCCTTCTCTGGACACGTTCCAGGGCCTCAATGTCTTTCCTGTAGTGAGGGGCCCAAAACTGAACACAGTACTCGAACATTCAGAGTTTTACTGTTAGTGCAAAACTTTGCTCTCACCAGCGTGACTGGAAGACTTGCAATGGAAGCAGTCTAGAGTTCTTGTTGTCAACATTTCTGAATATCCAACTTTTACCCTAAACACGGACAATAAAAAGCACGTTCTACAGTCAAGGAGAAAAACATGTAACAGACACTTTAGCAAAAGAAAAGAAATGGTCACACTCCAATAATCTCACTGTAATTACTTATCCATAGTTATCTGCATGGAGCTGGAATGCATCATTATCTCTATTTCCCTCATTTGCAGTAGCTTTTGCCTTTTTTATCTCATAATTATACTACAGTTGTATTCCTTCCTAATGCATGGGTGATTAGTTATTTCAGTGGAGCAGTAAATTTCTATTTGGTTTCCTTCATGTGTTGGGTCAGTAAACTTATGACCCAGACACAGAGATGAAATAGTCATTCTGGGTTGATTATGAAATGGTTTGGAATGGGTCTGTGTTATGAACAGAGTCTGATACTCTTACTTTGTCTGGAACAATTATCCTACACTGTTCAATTTGGTAAGAAATGACTACAAAACAAGAGATGGAGAAGAATCAGAAATATGGTCCAAAATATTCCAGCATCTTTTAATAAAAAACAGAATGATAAGTGTGACATTTTTAAAACAATTGAAAAAACAGAAGTGTTAGATTTTGATTTGTCCTAAACATTAGCTTCAGTAGCTTCCTGCTCTCTCCACCGCAACATATATCTCAAACTTTCAATCATTCCTTTGTGCACTGCTCCACTGACTCCATTTCCTCATTTCCATGATGGGAATGTGCTTTAAAAATAGCACAGTTTAGCCTTTGGCTAAGACAGCTTCAGATCACCACAACAGATGTTTTCCTGAGCCGATGAGGTGAATTCCCATCACATATTTCAGCTGATGGCATTGTATTTCAGCTTCATTAAATGAAGTTTAAGTAGCACGAGAAAAGCCGTTCCTGGACCATTTCATGCTCCATATAATCCTCAGTGTGCTGTTTTTCACCAGTATTGAGAGAGAAGGTGACGGAGAAAGCTGCCATGACCACAGGTAGCAGGGAACAGGGCTGCTGGATGGCAGCAATATGTAGCAGTGCTAATAAGCCTAAGGGAAAAGGCAGAGAAAGACAGGTCCAAATAAATGGATGAATGAGTGATTTAACGGTGGCCTAGAACAGCAAAAGTGTGCATGCTTGCCTGGCACAGAGGTTACAGTGTAGTGAGAGGCAATGAAAACAGCCACAGCAATGGAAAAACATATTTAGAGCAAGAACAAAATCTGTGATTAGAAAGAAAGAGGAAAGGAAGTAACCTATACAAGTCCCCTGATATTGTTGCTGTTGTATTGCTTTAACTTTCCTTCTAGATTTATGGAACACTGACCTTATGAGACCTACCAGCGATTCAGTATCATCTCAGAAAAAGAATCTGCTATGAAATATCCATACACTTGTATTGTTAGAACAGCAAGTATCTAACATGACTGATTAGAAACATGAAATATCATCAATGAATGAGAAAAAAACAAACAAAAAATCCTGTTTCATTCCGTAAAAAAAACATGGAAGCCACGTAGTGCTCATCATGGTTTCCTTCAGGATTCTAACTGTTGGATTTTCAGTCTAAGATAAAAGGCATTAGGTGGTGTCCAATAGTAACTCTCCAGAATTACACAGCTGCTTGCATGATATTCTTCTATCAGAGATGGGCATTCATTCTCAAGACTGCTTATTAGAATGCATCTGTAAGGATGAAGTACGAAGATTAACTAAAACTAGATGAAAAGACATTACTCTGCAGAGCATGCTCTCTCTAAAAAAAAAAAAAAAGTTAGTGCTCCAAATCCATATCAGATCTATGAAACATAATTGTTTCCTTTGGAAAACTGTACCTTGAAAAGCTGTACATTTCTTTTTGAGAGTGCCGTACTTTCCCTTCACAATCCCTTGATTTTACTTACACAATTTAATGAATTACTTTGACTGTAAGTAGAGATTAACATGCAGTATAAGTAATGCTACATGACATTCTGTAGTGTTGTCCTCATAAAATCACTAAGAATAGATTGCTACTTAATATTTCATAGAACTCTACTGATAATTCTACAACAGTAAACCAAACAATGCAGCAAACTATATCAACACCAATAGTGTCAGTCAGGCAGCATTTCTAAATTCAGAAAGGGAAAGCCTAGACTTATATTTTGGAGGCAGATGAAACTTGCAAAGTGATCAATCTGATATCTAATCTTCATTTTATGACTTCAAGTCACCAGATGATAAGTTTTTATCTTGGGTTTAATTGAACTTGACCTTTGGGAAAAGATCAGCTTAGAATCATAAAATGATTTGGGTTGGAAAGGACCTTAAAGAACCAACATCCAGCTTCATTAAATGTAACTGACCATTAGATCTTTACATTTTGATTTAAAATATGCCTAAATGCATTATCCCTCTCAATCTCTAGGATCCATCTGCACACTCACAGCACCACAATGGCTGCATCCGATTCTCTATTAGCTTTCCATTCAAATATCAGTTTCAGAACTGTCAGGTCAGTTGGAATTGGCAGTCAGTTTATGCCTAGAGAAGCCTTACAGTGTGGGTGGTATGAAGATGCCACCAAACATATATCTTTTCAAGCATCCAATTGGCTTCTAATAAAACAAGCATTACATTTGGAGAAGACACTTCTATCCCATAGAAAAATCAACACTTAAATAGCAACATTCATTTTAGATCTAAGTAGGATAACCTTTTTGTAACTAGGAAAAGTTTTTTCCTAGTAAGGTACCTGATATCACATGAATTCATCACTTCTCCACATTAAATCATATGCATTAAGTGCTACAATTTTATAGTGCATTTAAATTAGGAAAAGCAAACTTATGCAAGTAAGGGAAATTCAGGTTCTGTTGCAGAAAGAACAGTGTGAATTCTATAATAAGTAAAATCAGTAATCTGAGAGAATATGCTTTGGGAACCGGAGAGAAAGCATTGCCATGTAAGTTTGACAGGATTTTGAATTTTAGCCACTGTTCAACATATATTTGACATTTTTTCTGGCTCTTTGTTAGACTTAGACCTAACAGAAAAGTGAGAAAATTGTGTCAATCTCTGGCCCTCAAAAGAATCTTCTCTGGGCAACATTCTTGTTGCCTATTTAATCAGAACTTGATTTTATCTACAGTCTTCACATGCAACACAGTAAACAGTGATCTAATTTTAGCATGAAATCACTCCTTGAGCTTGTTTCATCTTCTGTCCCTCTCACCTGTGAGGAGCTCAGCACACTGTAGCTCAATATAATTTCACAAACTTTATCCAGGGATGGATACCAGAGGAAACTTTCACCTTCTTACAGAGAATCATAGAATGGTTTGGGTTGGAAGGAACATTTAAAGACCATCTAGCCCAACCGTTCCGCCATGGGCAGGAACACCTCTCATAAGATTAGGCTGCCAGGTTGTCCTAAGTCAAGAAATATACACTCTGTAGCACTTTTTCCAAATTTCTTTTAGGGAAAGAATTAAAAATACTATCTTGCAAAACAAATCGAAATGAATAGCTCCAAGTACCTGCTCTTACAAGGTGAAGTGATAACAGCCACTAGATTATATTTTGCCTTGGGAATACTCAAGTAGTTCATCACACTCTGCACATAAGGACACAAAGAAGCAACACATTACACAAAGGCTGAGAGAAAAGTGTTCACTGGAACACTCCCCGGCAGCTCCTGCATTTGCGAAGTTCTGTAATTCATTCTTTCAAACAGTTCTACACCTATTGTCTATAATCTGTTCTGTAATAACACAGGCTTTAGGCAGAAGGTATTTCTGCTCCCAGTACATTAACCATTACAGTCCAGTCACTACCACGCTTGAGCTGCCTGCTCCAATATGCTGCACTTACGATATGCACCTGTTAAAGTTTCAGCTTTCATGACATCAGCTTTTCCCATGTTGACTCATGTCGTACATGAAACTATTGACTTCAGATTTAGTACCGTGTTAAGAATAATTCATCAATTTTCTACCATCATTCCTATTCTCTTCTACTCATATTTTTTTGCTATAAGTAATATTCTTTATTATATGGATTAAGGCATCTTTTCATTAGTAAAAATTAACAGGAATGCATATTTTTTCTTATTCTTTCTTCAAGAGAACTTTCCTTCTTCTAAGCTTTTTACCTTGTTTGTCTTCAACTATTGTTTTCACAGATCCAGTTACACCATTGCAGCTTAGCAAATCCTAGCCTTTATTTAACAGTCTGAAGAGAAATCTAAAATCCTACCCTGAAATTAATTTATAACGTAGAGAAGGAAACTGTAGTCAATTAATAATGAAGCAGAGAATGCAGAGAGTGCTTACTAGGCACTGAGCAGTTTTATCCTCAGAGCAAGTAATCTTATTCCACTACAAAGAGCAGTTTCTGGTATAAAACATTTGTTACAGGCATTCATACAGTTTAAATAACAAACCACAGAAAATACAGTGTGAGCTTATGAATGCTGAAATAATGAAACATAGTTACCCTATTAAATTGTTAGCAGCACCAGCAGAATACAACAATAATCTCAATCAGAAGAAAACAGAACCTGATTAAAATCTTGCCGCTTTGTCTTTTTAATTGCAAAATGGAATAGGTTAATTACATCATCATCTCCTAATATCAACACTCTGGCCTGTGAACGGGATAGACTGTGGAAAAAATAAACTAGACTGAAAACTAGACTACTGAGTACCATCTGTGATAAAGGTTTCTTATCTTTTTCTCACAAATTACTTGCATTATGTTAGCACTATAGATATACAGACTCTTAGAAGCTTGCTATAAAACACTGAATGGAGAGACAACTCCTATTTCATTCCACCTGATGAGTTCAAATGCCATTGGGAATGTCTTTAGAAGACTAACCCCAGGTTATTCTATGGATGCTTCAACTACTGATATGAAAACATTTTTTAATTAGTTTCATTTTTTCATTTTTTCATTTTCAAAATAGGCAAAAAAGATTACAAATTTTCATCAAAATGTGCTTTGTTTGTCAGGAGAAAAATACTAATGAAATATTAAAGAAATCAAAGCTGATATCTACTTGAACTTACTGATTTCCCAATGTATTTATATCTACACAGCCACATCCTAACATGGCATAATAGACTCAAGTCCTATGAAAATGAATAGGACTACTCTGGCTTTTATGACCAGGACGATTAGCTTTGTGAAGTTGTGTTGTTGTTTTTTTTTTTTTTTCTTTTTTTGTTTATTTGTTTTTTTAAATAAAATCTATGTATCATAGATTCGCTCAGGTTGGAAAAGACCTTAAAGATCATCTTCCCAGTCTGTTTAAAACACATCAATCTCTGAAAAATGACTCCAAATGGATCAGTATGAGTCTGTATTTACTATTATTTCACTTATTATTTCACTCCCCAACCACTAAATTATGTATATGAAAGTGTTTTTAACAGTTCCCAGCCTTGCTTTCTATCAGAAAGCCAAGTTCTGTACTTTCATGTTTATGTATAATCTTCAATAAGAAATATTTTTCTGGAAAAATTTCATTCCTACTTTCATCCAGGCAGCCATCCTGCCCACAACAGATTTAAAAGGGAATAACACTGAGCAGAAGTTGTCTAGGAGATTGGAATTGAGTAATTGTGCTGATGTTTCACGAGACAGAAAATGATCTCAATTCAATCTCATTGTTGTGCTGCCCAAGTAGGTCTGACAGGAGAAAAAGAAAGAGATAAAAGTAATTTTTCTCACTAACATAAGTAAACCAAAAGGTATTTCCCAGGTCACTATCGTCTGTCAATCGGGCCTGCTTATCATTTTTGTGTAGCTTCTTCTGAGGTAAGAAGTAAATACTTCCTGGCATCATCATTATTATTAATTTTTTTTTGCCAGAGATTTCAAATGTAAGAAGTTTTTTTTTTGTTTGTTTTTAGGCTTTTTAGAAAAGCAAGTACAACTGTGCTTGCAAAATTTAATCAAGTAACAGGATTTTAAAAATATGCAAGAATAATCAAACATTGGAAATGTTTGTAAGGAAGAAGAAGGCAAATCAAAACTATCTTGACTCATTCAATTAAGTCTGTAGACCCTTTCAGAAAAAACATCACTCTTAATTACGCATTAAGTTCTCGGGTGTGGTGCAGAAATACCTGAGGAGAAAACTGATTTTTAATATCCTAAGTCCACAGAAATTATTACTTTCCTTCTTTTTGGCCTTAGAATCTGCAGTATTTTACATAACATGGTGTTACGTATTTTATGTATTACAAAGGAATCTGATTAGTTTAAGTTTCCTCATGAACTGTGACACAGCTCAGCTTTATTGTAATTCACGTTGAAGCAGTTGGGAGTAGATCTTTTAAGTAGGACCAGACAGCATTTCACAGAACATAGCCAGAGGCAAATCTTGAAGACTGCTTAATGCTATTACTGCAAGTATAACTCACCAACAATGTTAGACCACAATGGAAATGCAATGGAATCAAGCAAGAACTTATGATTTAGAGGACTGTAAATGTGGAAAGGTCCATGTGATTTTGATTATTATGTTTTACTCTAATATGTATGCCTCTAATTTTTCTATCCAGGGAATCATAATTCAGGAGCAGGCACAATAAAAGCCAAGATAAATCCAAAAGCTTCTCTGTCTATCTTGGACATTAGATACTATTAGCCAGATCCCTCTCCTCCAACCAACCTTAAACATCAATATTGCTCATGCAGAATGAAAGCAACCTTCCTGTCCTTGTCCAGTTCTTTTGTGAGAACACAAGACTGTATAAATGATGTATAAATGATAATCCCTCCTTGTCTCTCTGCTTGCAGCCAGAGTGCCTCTTTTCCTGCTACATAAACTTTAGATACCACCCTCCTATGCTTACTGTATTTCTGTGCATATCAAGGAGAATTTAAATGAACAGACATATACTACAAAACTATAAAACAGTTAAACTGGCTGTATTCTCAACCAAGAGCATACAGAGAGGTTTACTAGTGCATTTTGAGCAGGCTTAGCTGACAGAATCACATACATAGATATTTGGTGAAGGAAAGAACAAACACAAAGGCAACAAAACCTTACTATCACGCAATACTGACCAGTCCTACAAAATGATATAAATCTTTTCAAATAGTCTTCACAGAATTCAGTGTTCACAGAATTCAGTGATTGTTTTCATCCAGGATTTGATTCAATAATTTTGGAGGCCTGAAGGGAATTCCCTGTGCTAGCAAATTAAGAGCTTAGTAATTAGCTGTGACTAGGGATACCAACCTAAGTGATCACCGAGAACATCTCCTAAAACAGCCTGGCCCTTCCCAGCAAACAAGGAAAGGAGAAAATACAGTTAAATTGCATCTTGTCATTGAATTGCTTTGTTACATAAAATCTAAAGCCTTGAGCAGTCCCAAAACATATGGAGCTGAGGACCTTGCACAGAGTTTCATCTCCCCCTGATACCCAGATCCTTGATAACAGCAGCTGTCAGTTTGGCCTGGGTCCAGTAAGTCCAGGGCAGCCATTTCCCAGGCTGAATCAATGGCAAGGTTCACATCAAAATCCCAGCACTGAACACGATCTCTAGCCAGCATTCTCCTTTTATTCTGAAATTTTCTTAGGCAAGTCGTGCAGCTTTTTAAGAAGTAATGCCAGTACAGATGGAAATTACTGGACATCTCAAGATTTTCCACGTGCAATCTGGCCTAGTGATGAAGGAACTCGTGAAAATAGACCAGATGAACCTGGCTCTGTGGTAACATTGTCAAACATATCATTATGGGAAATAAGACTGCTTTGCTGTGCTGTGGCTGTGGGCAGCCCGGTCTAGTGGTTGGCAAGCTTGCCCATGGCAGAGGGGGTTGAAACTAGACCATCATTATGGTTCTTTTCAACCCAAGCCATTCTATGATTCTATGAAAATGTAGGGATAATGTAATACAAGACATAGAGGCCCCATCTACTTTCTAAAAAGAAAATTCTAAAGTCTTTCTTGTTCAATCCCCATAGTACGATTCATATTAATTAATGGAGTAGACCCTGAGTAATGTAAAAATCTTTATCAGACAGATGGAAATTTAAAGCTCCAAAGCATAAAGACAATTAACTCAAAATCATCTGAAGTACAAATCCTCTCAATAATCACAAATCACATTTCCACAGTTACTTTGATGGGTTGAAAAGTATTTTCATCACTGTTAATCAAAATTCTTGTTATTTCTGTATGGTATCCTTTTTAGCTCAAAATGGTATTTTACACATGAAACATTTATATATTTGTTTGTATGTATTTGCATTATGTGAATGTGTTGGCTTTCTGGTTTTTTTTTTTTTGTTTTTTTTTTTTTTTGTTTTTTTTTTTTTT
>NW_024962519.1:0-3834 GCF_019238085.1 Lagopus leucura | reverse complement strand
TTTTTTTTTTTTTTTTTTTTTTTTTTTTTTTTTTTTTTTTTTTTTGTTTTTTTTTTTTTTTTTTTTTTTTTTTTTTTTTTTTTTTTTTTTTTTTAATGTATCCTGTATGTTCATGTGCCTACCAATCTATCTGTCTGCCTGATAAAAACACCTCCTTTCACTTCTTAGTTCCATTATTCTTATTTTATTCTACTTCCGGGGAAATTTGACAGGGAGAGAGTAAAAAATTTAACTCTAGGGAAGAAGTGTAACATCCTGATGTCACACAATCTTTCTCAGGAATTATAGAGTTCCTTCTTGACATGCAAAGACATGTTTTTGGTTCAGGAATGGAACTTCAGTTGAAGGAGGCAGCTCTTTGCACTCAGGCTACCCTCTGTAAATCACTCAGGATAACTCTTTGGAGTACTCTGAGATGCATAAGCATTTCACAAGGTTACAGACCATGTTATAGTATGAATTTGGTTGCATTTGTAAAACACAGAATAAAAGACTTGTTTTATCATATGGTCTAACTGCAAACTTATTTTAAGACAAGAATCTGGGACAGGTCTTCCAGAAGACATTAAAGGTAAAATATGCCACACTCTACCTTGTTAATTTACTTACCCAAGATCACCTGACATGACTGCAATGGCACAGCACTCCCCTATCTATTATAACTATGATTTGGGGGATCTGTCTCTAGTGTCCACTCTTTCACTCTTCACATGTAAGACATTATGGCACTCTATTGCATTATAGGGCACATTGCATTATAAACAATAAGCAATAAACATCATTTTATTCTTTCTCCTTTCCCTGGGTGCCTCTGTTTTTTAAGCCTCCTTCTGAATAGTTCTGACTAAAACAAAGTGGAAAGACTTCTAAGTCTTATGTAAAGTTCAGAAACAGAACAGGAAACAGCCTGTTAAAATGAATGACTTATGATAAATGGAAGAATGTGGCAAATGAACCATTTTATCAGCTTCCAATGTAGTCAAGTCTGCTAGGATCTTCAAAGGCATTTGGAAGAATTGCTCACTGTTGTGTGAAATTTCTGTAATGAAATATCTCTCATACTGTCTGCCCTCCCATTACTCATACAGGGTGTATACAGACTGTCCATCAAAATACATGTATTCTGGAAACGAGTAAGATGAGTTCTCTCTGGACTCATAAGCCAAATTAGAACTGCACCTGTATCAACATAAAGCAGAAAAGCAGAAAAGAATTAAACAAAACCCGTGTCTTTTGAGGCATTATGCATGGGATAGATTGTCAAGCTAGAATTAATCAATATCGTGACATGCAGATTAACAGAAGATTGCATTTTAACCCCAAAACAGATTGTGTTCCTTTACACTGGAAACAGGAAATATTTTTAGTGCATACAAAATCCAGAGTAACATATTGGTTGTAACGGTTGTCTTTACATCTGAGGGAGAAATAGCATTTCTCACCTGAAAGACTTACCTCCAAACTTAAAGCCTGTTCAAAGAACATTATCTAGACCCCTGTCTAACTGGCCTGCAGATTCTTCATATGGGTGTTTAAGATCTCTGCCTATATCCTTTCCATGAATCACCCCTACAGAGTGAACTAGGGTAAGAAACCCAGAGAAGACACTCGGCTGCATATGGGACACTGAAGTTAGATAAGGTGGGATCATCCTCATGCAGTATTTACCACATGTGGAATGGTTTCACTCTGACCTGGTCCCTCTGAGCTCTGTAGTCAAGAGAGCACACCTGGGCCCTTCATCCTACTTCCAAGCAAACAGAATTACTTGGCTGACTCACACTAATGTTACCTTCTACTGATAATAAGTAGAGCTGAGGGTAACTAGATCAGATGTAGACACCACACATTTGAACAGCCTGAGATAAATCTCCACACTGCTAGTCAAAAACAAAACTCTGAAATGCCCACCACAACTCCTACAATAAAATTCAAGGATCTGCATCTGACCACACAACTGTTTTATGAAGCAGAAGCAAAATGTGGTGATGCATACACTCAGCATTTCTTTAATGACTTTCTCCATCAGTTTAATGACTGTTCTGAACTAAAGAACTTCACAAGGATCGCAAATGCAATGAGGCAATTAACACTTCACACTGAACAACTGTCTACAGAATTTGATTCCTTCAGAATCTTTTATTTCTGGTCCTGTACTTACACCTGAACTTTATGAATCCAAAGGGAAATCTGGGATTACTGAAGATAAAGGCACCAATATCACTGATCTCAGCAAGTAAATATGCAGAAGTTCTCATTATCCTGTTTTATTGATGCACAGTCCAAGTTCCAGTAGTAGACAGGTGCCT
Source organism: Lagopus leucura (assembly GCF_019238085.1). Lineage (NCBI taxonomy): Eukaryota > Metazoa > Chordata > Aves > Galliformes > Phasianidae > Lagopus > Lagopus leucura. The sequence goes on along the minus strand of NW_024962519.1, from coordinate 1,525 downwards.
AGCTGCTGGACTGTATCAACCCACAGCAGTTGTTTAACTCCATACTTGGCTCTTCTAACAACAAATTATTTCAAGAATAATGAAAACAGTCAAGGTCATCACAGGCAATTCATATACCAGACTGACTAGTGACAGCATCTTCATGCTTGTTTGGAATTATTTACACAGAGCTCTTGGAATGAGTCCAGAGGAGGGCCACTAAGATGATCAGATGATCCCACACTAAGGCTGATACCACAGGTCATTTGTTATTCCATGACATAAATACTGAGCAGCTGCATTTAAAAATGAAAAGGAATAACAAAAAAACCCAAAAAAATTTCAAGTTTTTTTTTCCTGCATTATTCATTATTAGACACTTTTTCAGGTCCTTTCCTGTTTCATTTTTATAACAAACAAATCCCACCTGCTACGTATCTCTTTCTATTAGCTATTATAGAGTTCGTGCTGTTTAACTTCCTAGGATAAAAGTCTTTGCTTCTTCTGTCTGGGAGAGGAATCTCAGCCCTACATCCAGCAGAAAAGAATGATCCAAATAAATCATTCTACTGATACCTTAAAATTAAGGGATTGATTGAGAGTGAAGAACACTAGAGAAGCCAATAAGAAGCCTGTATCATTTGAAACATGGACTAATGCCTTGAACCTAAACATCAACCTTCCAAATATTCTGAACAGAATGGGAATATTCTCTGAAAGCACTGGAAAGAAAACTTCCTTCTTGAGTCAGTTTCTATCTGATCTGAAACCCTCAAGCAGTGAAAGTAGTCAACTCCTTCTGGGCCCCTCATGCTACTTTAAAGCGAACAGAATTATTTGGCTCACTCAACGCTGTTACCTTCTACTAATAATAAGCAGAGTTGAGGGTCACTATATCAGATGCAAACATTATAGAAGAACCCAAGATAAATCTCAGCACAAGAATTTACACATCTTTACTTAGGCACTAGTTTAAAAACACAGAAAATCTTCAGTTCCCAGATCAATGTGATCAACACTGGACATGTTCCTCACTGGAGTGGCACACCCATTTGAAAACCTAAAACATGGCTTTCGTTATCAAATATGCTTTTGTAAACTATATTTAAATCAAAGACTTTCATGCTCTTTTTCCATTTAATTTAACAAAGCAGATACCAATTAAGCTGATCTAACATCATAAAAATGTTTCTCTTCTTTGGATATTTTACACAGCTGAATGTCTCCGAGCAAAGTTGATGGAAATAGAAAATCAGAATATAGAAGAGATTAGAATAGGATGAGTCTTTGGTACGTATAAATATATGAGACAAAATAAAATTACTTTTTACTTTGTGTACTAATCTGCTTTTGGAGTTTTGAAATGCCAAAGTGTGAGGAGAGAACGTGGCTTTCCCTGAACATTGCAGAGAGGAAAAGTCTGCTACTCCTGGAAAATATTCACCAACTAATCAGAAGATTTCTTCACTCCAATAAGCAATATAAATGTATTATTTATTATTTAATGCATCCATTTATTCTCTATGTGTGCACATACATATTTTTT
>NW_024962518.1:700-1082 GCF_019238085.1 Lagopus leucura | reverse complement strand
GAAAAATGTGATAAAATCCGAATGGGAAAAAACAGTAAGTGAAAAAGAAGGGGTGTAGAAAGGAGGAAAAAGTGAAGGGAAGGAAGAAAGGGAAGAAAAGAGGAGAAAAAAAAAGATTTTAAAAAAAGGGGAGAAAAAAAATGGTAAGAATGATGAAAATGTGAATATTTCAACTCAAAAAGCATGAAGTATAGGCCAGAAAAGGCATAAATTCAAGCGTTTCTGTGGAAGGACGCGTTAATACACACAGTTACCCAAAACTCCACGTTTTGAGCCTTTTAAAATCGCCCCAAATCGCCCCAAAATCCTTCAGAATTGGATGCAGGCCACGCAAGATGGCGGCCTCCAAGAAAATGGCGGCGCCCACGCGTCAACTTCCGGT
>NW_024962518.1:0-600 GCF_019238085.1 Lagopus leucura | reverse complement strand
TTTGGTCAATTTTGGGGTGAAATGTGGAGTTTTTGCGATGGCGATGGCAAAAAAGGAGGAAAAAGGAGGAAAAAATGAGGGAAAAGGAAAAAAAAAGGAGAAAAAAGGAGGGATAAGGAGGAAAAAATGAGGATGAAAGGAGCAAAAAAGGAAGAAAAAAATTCTGAAGGTGGTAAAGGAGGAAAAGGGGGAAAATAAAAGGAGAAACGTTAAGAAAGGAAAAATGTGATAAAATCCGAATGGGAAAAAACAGTAAGTGAAAAAGAAGGGGTGTAGAAAGGAGGAAAAAGTGAAGGGAAGGAAGAAAGGGAAGAAAAGAGGAGAAAAAAAAAGATTTTAAAAAAAGGGGAGAAAAAAAATGGTAAGAATGATGAAAATGTGAATATTTCAACTCAAAAAGCATGAAGTATAGGCCAGAAAAGGCATAAATTCAAGCGTTTCTGTGGAAGGACGCGTTAATACACACAGTTACCCAAAACTCCACGTTTTGAGCCTTTTAAAATCGCCCCAAATCGCCCCAAAATCCTTCAGAATTGGATGCAGGCCACGCAAGATGGCGGCCTCCAAGAAAATGGCGGCGCCCACGCGTCAACTTCCGGT
>NW_024962517.1:1551-2122 GCF_019238085.1 Lagopus leucura | reverse complement strand
CGCCCTGGCAGCAGCTGGAAGCGGCTGGCAGTGGCTGTCAGCGGCTGGTGGGTGGCTTGCTGCGCTGGCAGCGGCTGGCAATGTATGGCAGCAGCTGGCAGCAGCTGGCGGGGGTCTTGTGGCCCTGGCAGCGGCTGTCAGCGGCTGGTGGGGGGCTTGCGGTCCTGGCAGCGGCTGGCAGTGGCTGGCAGCAACTGATGAAGGGCTTCCCACCTTGGCAGCTTCTGGCAGCAGCTAGCGGGGGGCTTGCGGCCCTGGCAGCAGCTGTCAGCAACTGGCAGCGGATGGTAGGGTGCTTGCCGCCATAACACTGGCTGGCAGCAACTGGCAGCGGCTGGTGTGGGGCTTGCCGCCCTGGCAGCGGCTGGCAGCGTCTGGTGGGGGGCTTGCCGCCCTGGCAGCGACTGGATGCGGCTGGCGGCGGCTATTGGGGTCATGCGGCCCTGGCAGGGGCTGGCAGCAGCTCGTGGGGGGCTTGCCGCCCTGGCAGCGGCTGGCAGCAAATGGCAGCTGCTGGTGGGGGGCTGGGAACCCTGGCAGCTTTTTGCAGCTGTTGGCAGCAGCTGCTGGG
>NW_024962517.1:478-1451 GCF_019238085.1 Lagopus leucura | reverse complement strand
TGCCGCCCTGGCAGCGTCTGGCAGCTATTGGCAGCTGCTGGTGGGGGGCTGGCAACCCTGGCAGCGCTTTGCAGCGGCTGGCAGTGGCTGGTGGGGGGCTAGCGTAGCTTCAGCAACTGGCAGCCGATGGTGGGGGGCTTGCCGACCTAACACTGGCTAGCAGCGGCTGGCAGAGGCTGGTGGGGGGCTTGCAGCCCTGGCAACGTCTGGCAGCAACGGGTGGGGGCTTGCGGCCCTGGCAGCGGCTGGCAGCGGCTGGTGGGGGGCTTGCCGCCCTGGCAGTGGCTGGCAGCGGCTGATGGGGGGTTTGCCGTCCTGGCAGCGGCTGGCAGCGGCTGGCACCAGCTGGTGCGGGGCTTGCAGCTCTGGCAGCGGCTGGAAGCGGTTGGTGGGGGGCTTGCAGATCTGGCAGCGGCTGGCAGCGGTTGGCAGCGACTGGTGGTGGGCGTGCTGCCCTTGCAGCGGCTGGCAGTGGTGGGTGAGGGTCTTGCGGCCCTGGCAGCGGCTGGCAGTGGCGGGTGTGGGGCTTGCGGCCCTGGCAGCGGCTGGCGCCGGCTGATATGGAGCTTGCCTCCCTGGCAGCGGCTGGCACCGGCTGATATGGAGCTTGCCTCCCTGGCAGCGGCTGGCACCGGCGGGTGGGGGGCTTGCCGCCCTAACACTGGTTGGCAGAGGCCCTGGCAGCGGCTGGTGGGGAGCTTGCCACCTTGGCAGCGGCTGGCAGCGCCTGACAGGTCGCTTGCGGCCCTGGCAGCAGCTGACTGAAACTGGTGGGGGGCTTGCGGCTCTGGCAGTGGCTGGCAGCGGCTGTAAGCGGCTGGTGAAGGGCTTGCGGCCCTGGCAGCGGCTTGCAGCGGCTGGCAGCAACTGGTGGGGGGCTTGCCACCTTGGCAGCGGCTGGCAGCTTTTGGCAGCTGCTGGTGGGAGGCTGGCAACCCTGGCAGCGCTTTGCAGCGGCTGGCAGCGGCTGGTG
>NW_024962517.1:0-378 GCF_019238085.1 Lagopus leucura | reverse complement strand
TGGGGGGCTTGCGGCTCTGGCAGTGGCTGGCAGCGGCTGTAAGCGGCTGGTGGGGGGCTTGCGGCCCTGGCAGCGGCTTGCAGCGGCTGGCAGCAACTGGTGGGGGGCTTGCTACCTTGGCAGCGGCTGGCAGCTTTTGGCAGCTGCTGGTCGGGGGCTGGCAACCCTGGCAGCGCTTTGCAGCGGCTGGCAGCGGCTGGTGGGGGGCTTTCGGCCCTGGCAGCGGCTGGCAGAAGCTGGTGGGGGGCTTGCCGTCCTGGCAGCGGCTGTCAGCAACTGGCAGCGGCTGGTGGGGGGCTTGCCGCCCTAACACAGGCTGGAAGCGGCTGGCAGCGGCTGGTGGGGGGCTTGCCGCCCTGGCAGCGACTGGCAGATGCT
>NW_024962516.1:0-1330 GCF_019238085.1 Lagopus leucura | reverse complement strand
GTCACAATTTGAGGTCATGGGGTCGTGGGTTGGTTTTGGGGTCCCGGTTTGGGGTCATGGGGTCATGGGTTGGTTTTGGGGTCCTGGATTGGGGTTGGGGTCGTGGGTTGAGGTCTTGGGGTCATGGGTTGGGTTTGGGGTCATAGGTTGGGGTTGGGGTCACAATTTGGGGTCATGGGGTCATGGGTTGTTTTCGGGGTCCCGGATTGGGGTTGGGGTCGTGGGTTGGGGTTGGGGTCACAATTTGGGGTCTTGGGGTCCTGGGTTGGTTTTGGAGTCATGGGATTGGGGTCATGGTTTGGTTTTGGGGTCACAATTTGGGGTCTTGGGGTCATAGATTGGTTTTGGGGTCCCGATTGGGGTCATGGGGTCACGATTTGGGGTCATGGGGTCGTGGGTTGGTTTTGGGGTCACAATTTGGGGTCATGGGGTCATGGGTTGTTTTTGGGGTCCCGGATTGGGGTCATGGGGTCACGATTTGGGGTCATGGGGTCATGGGTTGGTTTTGGGGTCATAGGTTGGGGTTGGGGTCACAATTTGGGGTCATGGGGTCATGGGTTGTTTTTGGGGTCCCGGATTGGGGTCATGGGGTCACAATTTGGGGTCATGGGGTCATGGGTTGGTTTTGGGGTCCCAATTGGGGTCATGAGGTCACGATTTGGGGTCATGGGGTCATGGGTTGGTTTTGGGGTCCTGAATTGGGGTCATGGGGTCACAATTTGGGGTCATGGGGTCATGGGTTGGTTTTGGGGTCCCAATTGGGGTCATGAGGTCACGATTTGGGGTCATGGGGTCGTGGGTTGGTTTTGGGGTCATAGGTTAGGGTTGGGGTCACGATTTGGGGTCATGGGGTCACAATTTGGGGTCATGGGGTCGTGGGTTGGTTTGGGGTCCCGGATTGGGGTCATGGGGTCACGATTTGGGGTCATGGGGTCACAATTTGGGGTCATGGGGTCGTGGGTTGGTTTGGGGTCCCAGATTGGGGTCATGGGGTCACGATTTGGGGTCATGGGGTCTCGGCGCCATGTTTTGGGGTGGGGGCGCTGGGCTTTGGGGTCTCAGTGTCGCCCCCTCCCCGCAGTGACGGCGCTGCTCTTCAAAATGGAGGAGGCCAACCTGGCCAGCAGGGCCAAAGCCCAGGAGCTGCTGCACGCCACCAACCAGGTGGGTCTGCCCCATAGCGACCCCTGCCCCATAGCGACCCCTGCCCCATAGCGACGCTGCCCCATAGCGACCCTGCCCCATAGCGACCCCTGCCCCATAGCGACCCTGCCCCATAGCGACCCTGCCCCATAGCAACCCCTGCCCCATAGCGACCCTGCCCCATAGC
>NW_024962515.1:241-1715 GCF_019238085.1 Lagopus leucura | reverse complement strand
ACCAATACCTCCCTATGGGGCCATCAACAGCTCCCTATGGGGCCATCAATACTTCCCTATGGGGCCACCAGCAGCTCCCTATGGGGCCACCAACACCATCTCTATGGGGACAGCAGCCCTTCCCTATGGGGCCACCAATACCTCCCTATGGGGACAGCAGCCCCTCCCTATGAGGCCACCAATACTTCCCTATGGGGCCATCAATACTTCCCTATGGGGCCACCAACAGCTCCCTATGGGGCCACCAATAGCTCCCTATGGGGACAGCAGCCCTTCCCTATGGGGACATGGGGACAGCAGCCCTTCCCTATGGGGCCACCAATAGCTCCCTATGGGGCCACCAACAGCTCCCTATGGGGACAGCAGCCCTTCCCTATGGGGACATGGGGACAGCAGCCCTTCCCTATGGAGAAATGGGGACAGCAGCCCTTTCCAATGGGGAAATGGGGACAGCAGCCCTTTCCTATGGGGCCACCAATAGCTCCCTATGGGGCCACCAATAGCTCCCTATGGGGCCACCAATAGCTCCCTATGGGGCCATCAATAGCTCCCTATGGAGCCACCAACAGCTCCCTATGGGGCCATCAATAGCTCCCTATGGGGCCACCAATAGCTCCCTATGGGGCCACCAGCAGCTCCCTATGGGGCCACCAGCAGCTCCCTATGGGGCCACCAATAGCTCCCTATGGGGCCACCAATAGCTCCCTATGGGGCCACCAGCAGCTCCCTATGGGGCCACCAGCAGCTCCCTATGGGGCCACCAATAGCTCCCTATGGGGCCACCAGCAGCTCCCTATGGGGCCACCAATAGCTCCCTATGGGGCCACCAGCAGCTCCCTATGGGGCCACCAACAGCTCCCTATGGGGCCACCAGCAGCCATTCCCGCAGCGACGCAGCGCCGACAGCCACGTGTGAGCATTGCACATTTCCTGCATCTCTTCTGTACAGGCCAAGGGGCCCCCCTGCCCCCCAGCTCTTGTCTACAGGCCGAGGCGCCCCCCCCGGCCCCCCCCGCGGCCCCCCCGCCCCCTTTTTCGACCCCCCCCCGTTAACGCAGGTCGTCGGCGGTGAACATTCCGCGCGCGCGGCGCAGCACGGAGTCGCGGGCGGCGTCGTAGGGATGCTCCTTGGAGGGGATCTCCAGCACGGCGGGCAGCGAGCGCGTGTGAGCCTCCACGGCGTGCCGGATCAGCTCGGCCACGCACTGGTTGATGAGGATGATGCCGATGTCGTCGCGGTTCAGGAAGCTCCTGGCGAGGAGGAAAAGGGGGCGATTTGGGGGGTGGGAAGCGGCCCGGGGGGGTCGGTGGGGGCCTAAGGCAGCTCGGCCCCGGCACTAAGGAACGTGGGAGGCTTCGGGCAAAGGAGCGATGCACAAAATGCTCCGGCCGGGGCTCTGCGACCCCAGAAAACCACGGGGTTCTGACCCAAACACCGACCCCATATGTTCCCATTCAGCCCCTAGGAATGTTC
>NW_024962515.1:0-231 GCF_019238085.1 Lagopus leucura | reverse complement strand
CCCATTCAGCCCCTAGGAATGTTCCACCCCCAAGTCTATGGGGTTCCGTCCCAAACACCAACCCCAAATGTTCCCATTCAGACCCTATGAATGTCCCACCCCCAAGTCTATGGGGTCCCGACCCAAACACCGACCCCAAACGCACCCACTCAGATCCCTCTGCATCTCCATCCTCCCCCCAAGTCTATGGGGTTCCAACCCCAAATGTTCCCATTCAGCCCCTATGAATGG
>NW_024962514.1:0-1225 GCF_019238085.1 Lagopus leucura | reverse complement strand
CAGGGGGACATTGGGACTGCCCCAAACCCAGTGGACATTGGGACTGCTCCAAACCCACAGGGACACTGGGACTGCCCCAAACCCAGGGGACATTGGGACTGCCCCAAACCCATGGGGACATCAAGAGTGCCCCAAACCCACAGGGACATTGGGACAGCCCTAAACCCATGGGGACACTGGGACAGCCCCAAACCCAGGGGACACTGGGACTGCCTCAAACCCATAGGGACATTGGGACTGCCCCTTACCCAGGGAACATTGGGACTGCCCCATACCTATGGGGACGCTGGGACTGCCCCAATCCCATGGGGACATTGGGACTGCCCCAAACCCATAGGACATTGGGACTGCCCCATACCTATGGGGACGCTGGGACTGCCCCAAACCCAGGGGGACATTGGGACTGCCCAAAACACAGGGGGAAATTGGGACTGCCCCAAACCGAGGGGACATTGGGACTGCCTCAAACCCAGGGGACATTGGGACTGCCCCAAACCCAAGGGAACACTGGGACTGCCCCAAACCCGAGGGGACACTGGGACTGCCCCAAACCCAGGGGATATTGGGACTGCCCCAAACCCAAGGGGACACTGGGACTGCCCCAAACCCGAGGGGATACTGGGACTGCCCCAAACCCAGGGGACATTGGGACTGCCTCAAAACCATGGGGACACTGGGACTGCCCCAAACCCAGGGGACATTGGGACTGCCCCAAACTCAGGGGGAAACTGGGACTGCCCCAAACCCCGGGGACATTGGGACTGCCCCAAACCTATGGGGACACTGGGACTGCCCTAAACCCAGGTGACATTGGGACTGCCCCAAACCCATGGGGACACTGGGACAGCCCCAAACCCACGGGACACTGGGACTGCCCAAAATCCACAGGGGACATTGGGACTGCCTGAAACCCATGGGGACGTTGGGACTGCCCCAAACCCACGGCGACATTGGGACTGCCCAAAACCCACAGAGACATTGGGACTGCTCCCAACCCATGGGGACATTGGGACTGCCCCAAAGCCATGGGGATATTGGGACTGCCCCAAACCCAGGGGACATTGGGACTGCCCCAAAGCCATGGGGACACTGGGAGTGCCCCAAACCCAGGGGACCTTGAGTCTGCCCCAAACCCATGGGGACACTGGGACTGCCCCAAACCCAGGGGACATTGGGACTGCCAAAACCCACGGAGACATTGGGACTTCCCCAAACCCATGGGGAC
>NW_024962513.1:0-17575 GCF_019238085.1 Lagopus leucura | reverse complement strand
CCCCCCCCCTGCTCACCACGGAGATGTTGGCCAGCCCCATGGCCGGCGTGGCGCCGGCGTTGCACACCACGTCCTGGCCCTGGCACACACTCATGGCTGCGATGAGGCTGGAGGGCCTCGTGGCCGCCTTGACGTCGCTCAGCCCTTTGCCCCACGCCGCCGCCGCCACCAGCCAGAAGAAGGCGAAGCAGACGGTGACACAGAAGTCCTGTGGATGCCGTGGGGCCGGGCTCAGCGCCGCGCTTGTTGGGTGGGATTCGCGCCCGCCGCCCGGCCCTTACCGTGAACGGGAGCTTCTTGTTATCGGCGTAAAGGGAATGAAAGCGCAGGTAAAGCACCAGAGCTGCCATGGTGTAGAGGAAGGAGAAGACCCCCAGGGTCACGAAGAACTCGGCTGGAGCGGAGAAGTCGCCCACCAGGTGCAGCAAGCGCGGCTCTGATTCGCCGTCGCACTCCGGCATCTCAAAGGGGATCTGGTACAACCTGGGGGGAACGGGGCCGGGGGGTGGCTGTGGCACCCGGAGTGGAGGGGATGGGGCAAAAGGGGTCCTTGGGGGAAGGGGGGCACAGAGCCGGGACCCACGGCTGTGCCCAAATCCCCTGCAGGATGCAGCAGGTGCTGCAAACCACCCACAGAGTGGAGAAAGCCCCACATCCGCCCCCAGCGCACCAAACCCACAGCGTCCCCATCCCACCCTCACACCTCATTCAGGATGCCGGCACCGAGCACAGGATTGAACCTCACATCCCACCCAGCCCCATCCGGGTCCCTACGTGGCCACGTTGGAATCGCAGGCTGTGCAGGGGATCCCATTTCGGCCAGCCCTCACCTGAACGGGTACCCGAACTGCACGGAAATGGCGCTCATCTCTTTGGTTTCACCGCTGCACTTCACCGTGGCCCCGCTTTCACCGCTGAAAGAACCGCACGCCCCGAAAGCAAAGATGGCAAAGAGCTGCAGGATGGCAGTGCAGAGGTCAGGGGGTGCCCAGAGACCCCGCAGCCCCACATCTTCCCCCCTACTCCCCCCCCCCCCCCGGCGCTGAGTCACGGCCATGCAGGGCGCGATGCCACCCTGCAGCTGTCAGCCCTGTGCGCCAGCTCTGTGCACCGGCAGTGAAACGGGGCCGTGGGGCACCGGGGGGGGGGGGGAAACCCTGCTCATCCCCTCTAATTTTAGGCCCAGCCCCAAGTGCTGGAGTGTCCGCATTGAGGGACGCCGCGGTTTGTCCCCGTGCCCCAACAGTGGTGGCACTGCCCCGAATGCTGCTGGGCTATGGGGAATCCTCCCAGCCAGGCTCAGTGCCACGGGGATGGGCTCCTGTGGGTGTTCCCTCGTGGAACCAGGAGTGTTGACAGCTGTCCCTGGCGTGGGACGTCCCCACGTGTCACGCTGCAGCCTGGCTCCCGTTCGTTCTCTGTGGGTTCTCCTCTCGCTTCCCATTTCGGGCTGCACTCAGGGTCTGATCCCACACAGCCAGCGCTGCTCAGGGCTGAGGGCCACAGTGGGGGCTGACCCTCCTTGGCCCCACTCCTCCAGGCAGAAGATCCCCAATGCCACCGGCCCCCCCCCCCCCCCCCCTCTGATCCCCACTCGTGCCTCAGTTTCCCTGTGCCAGACCTGTGCCGCTGAAAAATGCTGCCCTCCCCTCAGCCCTGAAACCCAATCCTGGCGCCATTCATAGCACAGGGGGACAGGGAGGGGGCCGTGCATTGCCCCTCCATGCCCCATACGTTCCCTCCTGAGTTCGCCACCCTCCATTGCCCCACACTCACCAATGTACCCCCCCTCCCCCCCACCCCTCAGGTCCCACTGTCACTGTCCCCCTGGGCATGGCTGGGCGCTGCCACCTGCTCAAGGTCACCGGGGAGGCAGCGTGAATTGCTCAAGCAGCCCCCACACCTGGAGCCCCTCAGGAGACCTCTGTGGGATCCCCCCCACCCACAGCTGGGAGGGGGTCATGTGGGCAGGGGGGCTCCGAGGTCCCTCTGTGGGCACTGGGGCAACGACAGGGTACTCCAAAAATGGAGGAGGAGGGAGGCAAAGAGCTGAGGGCGCTGTGGGGGGTTGCGGGGGGCACTCACCCATTCCAGCACCTTGACGAAGCCCAGCGGCTCCTGGAGGCGGCCCCAGCGCATCCCGGCCAGGACCCGGTCCTGCGGAACGGAGAGATCGGCGTGAACGGGGGCACCGCGGGAGCACCGGGCTGCGGAGGAAGGGGGGCACCGGGGAGCAGCGCCGGGCACGGATGGCAGCGGGGCCCTACCTGGAGCCGGGGCGTTTTGTCGCCGCCCGAGGGGGCTCCGGACTCTGCCATGGCCGCGGCCGTCGGGGCCGTCGGGGGCTGCCACCTCTTCCTCCTCCTCCGCCCGCCGCCGCCGCAGCACCGCTCTCAGAGCCGCCCCCGCGCCGCCACCCGCAGCCCCAGCGCCCCCGGGCGGGCACAGCCGCCCCGCCCCGGGCACAGCCCGGACCGCCCCCGCCCCCCCCCCCCCCGCGACCACCGTGCACGGGGCGGCCCCGGACCGCCCCCACCGCACCCCCCGCTCCAGTAGTGGGGTGAACCCCGCCCCCGGCACCCACCGCTCCCTCCGTCCGTCCCTCCGTCCATCCCCGTCCCCCAAACCGGGACCCTCGGAGCAGCACCGACGCCGCCCGGGGCCGTTCCCGGACCCCCCACCCCTGGAACGCGGTGCATCCCCCCGCGCCCCGCCCCGCACGGTACCGGGGGAACCCCAACGACCGCGTGCGGCCGCGTACCGGGCAGGAAGCGCCGCGCAGGGGGGGAAGCGGAAGAACGGAGGAAGGGCGGCCACCCCACACTGGGGGTCCCACGCCCACGCGGGGCTCACTGCGCTCGGAGCGGAGCGGCACCCGCTGAGCACCGGCAGCCACCGGGGGTCCCCGCCCCTCACCCACCCCACGGCGCTGCCCGCTGCCCCGCGCGCCGGCATCGCACGGCCACGCCCACTTCGCATCTGACCACGCCTACTTCTCATCTGGCCACGCCCATCAATCGTTTGTCCACGCCCCCATGCACGTGTGCCCGCCCCCTCCCGCTCTGCTGCCGCTCAGCCCTCGCCCCGCCCCTCTGCTTTGGCTCCTCCCCATTCTCTCCCCGCCGAGCCCGCCCTCCTCGCCTTCCCATTGGCCGCGCTCCTCTCTCTTTTCACCAATGGGCTCGTGGCGCGGGCGGAAGTGACGTAAGGGGCGGGGCTGCGCGTGCGAGTTGCGAGCCGTCGGCAGGAAGTGGATGCGAACCCGGCGAGGGCAGAGCGGCTCCGGTTCCGCTGCCGCCGCCGCGCCTCCCCCGCACCGCCCCCGCGCCCCCCGACGCCGCCATGTTCCTCACGCGCTCCGAGTACGACCGGTGAGTGCCCTTTCTCCCCCGGTCGGCCCTTCCCGCTCCCTCCTCGTCGCTCGCGGCCTGCGGCTGAGTCACGGGCCTGCTCCCACAGTCCCGCGGGGCGCGGCGGCGGGCAGTGCGGGCAGCGGCCCGGTCTCGGTACTGCCCGTCACCCCGCGGAGCTGCGCACGACACGTGCGGTGCTGCCTCGGCCTCGTTTCTGGATTGATTCCGCTCTGTGTACGGCGCTTACAAAGCGCTTTCTGTTCCGCGCCGCCGCTGGAAGCCTGGAAGAGCCCTGAGGCCGTAAGGAGAGCGTTGCTCAGCCTTAACGTGGTGCTGCGCTGCCCGGAGCGGTGGGTGCCCCATCCCTGGAGGTGCCCGAGGATGTGAATGGGGCCCTGGGCGCCCTGAGCTGGCGGTGCACATCCAGCCCGCAGCAGCAGATAGGGGATGATCATTTCCAACCCAACCATTCTGTGACCCCATGAGTGCCTTCCCAGTGCGGGGGCAGCAGGCTGCGTAAAACCCATTGCGGGTTTCTGTGTGGGGATGGAGCCCTCGGTCTCAGCAGTGTTTTTTGGCTTTGGGAAGGGGCCTGGGGGCCTTGGGGGGGCTGTGGAACATCTGCCAGTGAGAGCTTTGCCTTGCGGTGCCTGAGGCCTTGCTGCCTGGGCTCTGTTTCCAGTGTCCTCAGTGCAAAGTGGGATGAGAACAACCTTCCCTCCAGCTCACTGGTATCTGCTGTTCTGCTTGATAAGCATCCCCAGTCCAGCACTGCTGGGGTGAGGAGTGCAAAGCCCCCCTGTGTCACCTGTCCTCTGTCAGCAGGACTTCAGCTTTCTGCCTTTCACACCATGTCTGATGTTGGTCTTGCAGGGGTGTGAACACTTTCTCTCCGGAAGGGAGGCTGTTCCAAGTGGAGTATGCAATCGAGGCCATTAAGGTATTGTCAGCACAATCTGGCTGTCATGCTGTGATGTTAAATGATCTTTCAAAGCGAGTTTGGTCAGAGAAAAGCCAGGCAGGTTCTTTTCTCTCGTGCTCTGGTCTTGCTCTGCAGTGAAGCAGGGTTTGGCCACCTTCCCAGAGCAGTGCAGTGCTTTGCAGGAGTGGGAAGGCACTGCTTTCCCAATAGGTGCTGCTCCTGCCAGCAGCTCTTTGCCAGCCTTTTATGTTCAATTTGCAGTGCAGGAGGTCTGTGTCCCAGCACTCAATTCCTTCCACCCAGCGGCGCCTCCTGCAGCTCTGCTCATCTGCTTTGTGTGACTGGAAGCAGTGACGGCTGCTGCAGCTTTGAACATTTACCCACAAAGCAAAACCAAACCCAAAGAGCTGCTCCCAGAATCAGAAAAGCTCATTTTGAAGCCAAAGGTCCTGAGTGCTCACGCAGCCTGACTGACTGCAGAATCTGGCACCAGGGGCATCGGGTGCTTAATGTCCACAGATGCTCCCCAGGCAGCAAAGGAATGCTGTGCTTTCTCTTTGCTGCCCTGAGCTGAGGGAGTTTACTTCACAGTCTGTGATGTGGTGCCCCTTTAGAAAAGAAAAAGCCACAACTCTTCTCCCTCTGGTCTGATTTTCATTCTCTCTGCTTGCTGCTGTGCAGCTCAGAGTGAGGCACAGTTTGCTCAGGTGAATTTTCAGCCCTGACAAGGAAGGTGGGAGGCAGCCTGTGAACAAGCTGACCTGTGACTGCAGAGCTGTGCGGCCTCTCTGAGCCTCTCAGTGTTCTCAGCTGATGAATGGTCCGGTTTCTTTGTTCCTGAGAGCTGGAGCTGCTGGCTTCTGATCTGTGGGGAATATCATGGTGTTCACCTTCCCTCTGCCACGAGTGCCGCTCATAGTGCTTTCAGCTTGGCACGTCGGCCTGGACAGGATTCTGTCCTGAGCTGTCTGTCTCCAGAACGACGTGCCTGCAAATAGCATTGGCTGGCAGAGCCGTGCAGCTGTGCTCAGCTGGTCCTGCTTGCAATGGAGGTGCTGACTGTGGCTGTTTGCAGCTCGGCTCTACGGCCATCGGCATCCAGACCTCGGAGGGCGTCTGCCTGGCCGTGGAGAAGAGGATCACCTCCCCGCTCATGGAGCCCAGCAGCATTGAGAAGATTGTAGAAATAGATTCCCATATAGGTAAGGAGAAACCTACTTCTGCTTGCCCCCAGGACATCTGTCTGATCGTTGCTGTGTGTAAATACATACAGTAGAGCTCTGTCCCTGTGGGTTTTGAAGCTGTGTTTAAGAACAAGCCTTTCCTGCGGGCAGCTCTGGCAATCCAAGTGGGAATGCTCAGCTCTCCCCGTGAGCATCGGGTTCTGCTTGCTGGTTTTCCAGGCTGCAGGCCAGCAGGATGTGGTTACAGGAGTAGGAAGAGGCAGCTGAAGCACCCCCACCTTCAGTGACCTCCCTGATGAAAGCTCGTCCCAAAATTAGATCTGGGAGGGCAGGGAATTACTGCAATGTAAAGGCTTGACTCGAGGCCAGGTTCTCCCAGAGCGCTGGTGCCTGTACCCCTGCTCCTGCACCGAGGGGGCCCACAAAGTTCTCGTTACCAAATATGTCAGTGTGAAGAGCAGGAGGCCTCCGAAATGCCCCCGTTGCTGAGGAGGTGGATGGTGGCACTTAGGAGCTCCTGCAGGCTCTGCTTTCCTTCGCTGTGCTCGTGGTGCAGCCCTTGGAACGGGAGCAGCTCGGTGCTGCTGGCTCCTGCAGGGGCAGCTCCTGAACCCCAGGGCAGGAGGGATGCGTTCCCCTTCTCTTGGAAGAAGCCTCAGCTGTGTCTCCCTGAACTGGTTCACATCAGGGTGGCTGGGAAGAGTCCCTGGAGCTCCTGGTGCTGCATCTGCCCTCCGGCTGCGCATCCAGCCTGGTGCAGGCACTCATAGGAAGCACTGCCTTGCTCTGTGCCCACCCCCCCTCCCACCCCCATCCCACCCCGTGCTCTGCAGCGCTGCTGGCTGCTCCCACCCAGGCTCTGCTGTATGCAGTGTGGCTGGTGGGAAGCCTGGGGGAGAGCAGGTTGCAAATGGCTGCTGAAATGACTCGTGGTTTCTTTCCCTCTCTGATTCCAGGGTGCGCCATGAGCGGCTTAATAGCTGATGCCAAGACTTTGATTGATAAAGCGAGAGTGGAGACTCAGGTAAGGCTTGACAGCCCTCAGAACAGCGGTGCTGGTGCTGGGGGGGTCCCTGGTGTGGGATGGTGGTTGTAGGGGAGCTGGGGGCAGCGGGAGGCCTGTGAGCAGCGTGGCTTCCTGCAGCAGCTCCTGAGGACGGGCAGTGCGGCCTCCGCTGCCATTCCTTCTCTATGTGGAACAGGTGGGGGAATCTTATGCCAGTCCCACCCCATTCCTTCAGTGGGCACCACGAGTGTGAGGACAGTGCTCTGCCTTCCTCTTCCTGCTTGGTACCCGAGGCCCAGATGTCCCCAGCTGTTCTGGGGGACCCTTCCTCTGCTTCTCAGCTCGCTCTGCATCGAGGCTTCAGCACTTCCATCCTGTGGCTGAGCACCTCGCTCCCTGTGTGCACTGCCTGCCAGGAGGGGCTGGGGCAAAGCTCTCAGCAGGGTGTTGCTGCAGAGCAGCCTGCAAACGATCCAGGACTGTCACCTTTGGGGAGCAGAGCGATAATCTGAAGCCCTGTTTTCCTGCAGAATCACTGGTTCACTTACAATGAAACCATGACCGTGGAGAGCGTGACGCAGGCTGTGTCCAACCTGGCGCTGCAGTTTGGGGAGGAGGATGCAGACCCCGGTGCAATGGTGTGTAACGGTGGGCTGGGCTGCTCCAGGACCCCCCCCGTGTCCCCCTGCCTCTGCCCTCAGCCCTGCCTGACCCGCTGGCTGCTTTCTGTTGCAGTCTCGTCCATTTGGTGTCGCGCTGCTTTTTGGAGGAGTTGATGAGAAGGGACCTCAGCTGTAAGTTCTGCTCTGTAACCCTGGGAAGAGACAAAACCTCAAAGTGAAACAGCCCAGGGCTTTTTAATGACTTGATCCTGTGGTTTTCCATAAGCCAAACCCTTGGGGTTTATCCCATTGTGCCCCTGACATGTGTGGCAACGCACTGAAGCCTTCCCTGCAAAACTAGGGCCACAGCAGCATGACTGCAGGCTGCTTGCTCAGGATTGGAGAAAATGCAGCCTCTTTAGGGAACCCTTTGCTTTTCCTCCTGTGGTTTCCTGGGTGGCAGGGAGGTGTTAAAGCTCTCTTGTCCTGAGTTTATCCCTACCTTTCCCTAAAGGAGTAGCAAAGCCGGGGTAACATAATATCTGCAGCCGTCTGTGACATTCCTTGGGGAGGCGGAGTGCTTGAAACCCGAACTGGTGCTTCAAACACAGCCTCTGCTGGAGGCGGGCACAGCTCAGCACGGCCAGCCCAAAAAAGTCTCCCCTTGGTCTCCCTCCCGGGAGCAAGGCTGAAAACCTGCTGATTTTGTTAAGGAAAACAGGGAAGGGGAGAAACGTTCAGCCACGAGCGCGGAGGGCGGCGTTGGGCTGCACTGCTTTCCTCCCAGCCCATCAGCCCAGCGTGGGGCTGCAGGCAGGCGCCGGGTGCTTCTGACACCTCGGTGCTGCTGAGATCTCAGCCTGTGCTCCTGTGCAGCCCTGGGGTGCAGCAGGGCCGTGGCTCTGCGTGGGGTTGGTTTCCCCTGGTTCAGGATGCGCCGCTCCTCCGCTCGCTGACGCTTGCGCTCCCCGCAGGTTTCACATGGACCCTTCAGGGACCTTCGTGCAGTGCGATGCCAGGGCCATCGGCTCTGCCTCGGAGGGAGCACAGAGCTCGCTGCAGGAGGTGTACCACAAGGTAAAGGCTGAGGGCAGGGAGCTGCGCCAGGCCGGGCCTTGGCAGCTGCTGCAGCGATGGGACGCGGCACAGAGCAGCTCTGTGTGAGCAGCACAGCAACAGCAGCCTCTCTGCAGGCTGGGGCTGTGCAGCAACACGAGCCTGGTGTGCAGCGTGCCGGGCTGCGCCGCCAGCAGGTGATAATTGAGCCCATGTCAGGAAGCACTCTATAAATAAGTGCTGCTGTGTGAGCGTGGCCGGGCTGCACCAGGGCTCTGTGTGGCTGCAGCCCAGAGGGGAAGGAGCAGAGCGAGAGGCAGAACGTTCTTCCCCCAGGTGTGCAGCTCCGAGCAGCTGAGCTGAGAGCTTTTTGAGCCCTCATCATATCTGATATGCAGAACCAGCTTTCTGCTCTCTGTGGGAGGGGAGCTGCCTGCTCTGTGTCAGAGGAAATCAAACGCTGTAATGAAAAGCATAATTGATGCTGTTGATTGCCTTGAAGACTTTCAGCCTAAGCCTCCATAATCTAATTAAGCAGCAGAATTGCCAGCGTTCTGTGTTGCGTGGCTCATTCACCATCTTCCCGGCGCAGTTACTGCACACACAGCCATCATCCATCTGAATGCTGTGCAGCCTTCTGGCTCTGGCTCCCCTCATGCAGGGATTTGTGTTATTAAAGCACAAAGGCTTCTGCCAGCAGCCTGGCTCGTGGGGGAGCTGCTCGGTAGGCAGTGACCAGTGAAGGGAAGCGGGCCCTGGTGCCCTGCTCCTCACAGGAAGGTTGGAGAGCCCAGCTTAAGGGCTCTTAAGCTTCAGAAGAAGCGACGCAGGAGCAGAAAGCCGCCATCCTTGAAATCGTTGCTGTCCTTCCCAAGCAGCGTGCTTTGATCTCCTGTTGATACAGCAGATAACTTGATAAGCTTTTAAATTCACTGCCAGTGGCAGCTTAAGGGATTAGAGAGGAGAAGCGGGGAGAGCAGCGTGCTGCTGCAGTTAAAGGGGTAACGGAGGAAATGCTTCCTTGGGCATCAGCAGAGCGGTGAGGGAGTGGTTTGTGCTTTGTTTCACAGTCCATGACGCTGAAAGAAGCCATCAAATCTTCCCTCGTCATCCTGAAGCAAGTGATGGAGGAGAAACTGAATGCAACCAACATTGAGGTAAGCGGGGATCCGTGAGCGGCTGGGGGCGGCCCTGCGGTTTGAACGGCCTGCTGGCAGCGTGCTGGGGAGCATTGGGAGCCTGGGTTTGGTCTGTGGATGTGTGCAACCTGCCTGCGTGCCGGGCTGCCCAGCAGTGCTGGTGCAAGCAGTGCAGGGCTGCAGGGCTGCATAGGGGTGAGCAGCCCCTGCTGCCCTTCCCCAGGCCGAGCCAGCTGCCGTGCCAGCAGGATCACTTCTTCTTCCCCCGTGTTCAGCCATTCTTTTTTCCCCTGCCACTCGTAATATTAGAAGGAATGAAAATCATACAGCTCCCGGACTTGCTATATTCAGGCCGGGATGGTGGCCAAAAATCCCTTGGGCAGAAGGGCTGGAGAGGTGAAGCCTGCAGGAATGGCTGTGCTGTGCCAAGCTGCAGCCCTCGCGGGGCTCAGTGCCAGGCAGGTGTGTGCCGGCCCTGCAGCCTCCGTGGCGCTGCAGGTAGTGATGGTCAGCATGGAGACCAGCAGAACCTTCCCAGCTCCTTAATGATAACGGGCAGACGATGAGCAGGGCTGGTGGATAGAGTTTGCTTCTATTTCTGGCAGGCTATGAGATGCCAGACCTTTCAGAATCGTGTTGTTCCGACTCTGCTCCTGCTGTTCTCCCATTCCTGTCCTCTGAGCTCTGGCAGTCGGTTTCCCAAACAGCCTTCAAGTCTGCACCCCGTGGTTTTTATTCACTGCTGCTGGAGGCTCAACTGCCTTCATCAGGAGGGGAAGGAGCCACGTGCTGCTCAGAACGATGCCAGGCCGCCTTCTGCTCCCCATTGCACGCAGAGCAGCTCGTTCCTGAGCAGCTTCAGGGCTCTGCTGTGCAGCGAGGGGCACGGAGGCAGTGCTGATGTACAGCATCCTTACGGCCCCGTCTGACGGGGCTTAACTGTGCTTGGCAGGGCTCTGAGCCTATGGAGGAATCACTGGGGTTAAGCACGAGAGGAATGTGCTGAGGATTAAAAGGTCGCCATCGACTCAAGTCTCCCTTCTGCTTGAAAATCTTTCACTGGCGGAGCTGCTTTGCTTTCCAGCTTTGCACAACTGTGCCACGCTCTGCTTTTTAGGCCCTCTTTGCTGCGTGGGGATTTTCCAGCAAGGGGAAGAGGAGGGAAGGTGGTGATGGGAGAAGCAGAATCCATGGGCACCAATGGAGCCTGAAACGGTTTTATGCTTTCATGTGAATTATTCCCTGCGAAGGCTGGAAGGGAAGGGGGGGGTTGGTGGAGTTTTGGTGCCAGGTCGGCACGTCTGCATGGTTTGGGCTCCCTGGGGGCGTCTGGAAGCCTGAGGAGCTCCCTTAGCAGAGCATCCTTCCCCAGCGAGCAGCAGCGGGGCCTGGGAGCTCCCCATAGATGTTCCCTTCCACTGCTACTATGAGGAGACTGAGTCAATTAAAAGCTATTTCTGTGGCAGGCTGCTATTTTAGGCAATCAAAGAGCGTGTTACGGGGTGGGATGATCTTGCTGGGCTGGCAGATCAGGCAGCAGGGAAGGAACAGCTGCTCCGTCTGCTGCTCTCCGCTCCCTGCCCCATGCTGTCACTGCACATATGTGGGCACACTTCACCCCTTGCTCCTTCTCTTTCAGCTTGCCACTGTGGAGCCGGGCATGAAGTTCCACATGTACACGAAAGAGGAGCTGGAAGAGGTCATCAAGGACATCTGAAAGGGACACAGCCTCCCTCGAAGGCTCGTTCCCCCGATCAAAGCGAACTGACTCTCAGTTCCTTCCAGTACCTGTGATTTTATTTCCAGCAGCATCTGTAATTGCTCTTCTCGGAAGGCTCTTAAGGTTTTTTTACAGTCTCTGTACATAATGGATCTCTACAATAAGAGGAAATGACAATAAATCATTTTGTTACTCTATCCTGGGTTCCTGGAAGGAGGAGGGGGGGATTCCTGAGGGCTGAGCACAGAGCAGGTGAGGACAGCATCGGCACAGCCGGGCTGCAGCCCCTGCCTGCATCAGGCACGAGTCTCCCTCTCGTGGAGGCCGCAGCGCTCCTGTTTGCTGCAGCCCTGACCTGGGAGCGCGGAGCGGCGAACCTTTGCTCCCCTGCTGAGCTGAACTCCTCGCTTCTGCTGCTGCCATCTGTGTCCTCCACGCGGTGCCCGGGAGCTGCAGCTCGGTGCAGGCATGGCGACGTGCACAGCACCGCCCCACAACCACAGCTTCACCCTACCAGCACCCACAGCCCTGCAGGCAGCACCGTCAGCACCAATGGAGATGTGGGGATGCCCACGCTGTTGCCCGCTGTGTTGGCAGAGGGGAAAGCACCCATCTATTAATTTCTTTCCTCTCTTGCTGCTGCCAAACAGATGCAGGAAACGGGACAGCTGAGTCCCTGCCCCGTTCCTTTGCAGAGCCGAGGGGCAGTGCCACGTTGTGCCTGGGCAGTGCCAGCCCTGCAGTGCCTGTGGACTTTGTGCTTCGGGGCCACATCCCTGCGCCTGGCTCGGGCTGCTGCCCCATCCGCTGCCTCCCTGCTGTGCTGCTCCTCACCCTGTTTGTGTCCCGGGGAACAAAAAGCTGATTCTTCCAAGCCGGCCCTGTGATGGAGAATGACCCTTTGTGCCCCTGTTCTGGGGCAGAGCGGGGCACGGTGCTGGGTGTGCAGCTGGGGGGGCTCAGAGGCTTGGGGCAAGGGCATGGGGGTGTGGAGATGTGGGGCAGCGTCCCCTGGGACAGCTTTTTAGGGTCTCTGGATGATGAGCTGTGCCCCCAAAACCAGGAGTTCTGCCCTCAAACTGACAGTTTTGGCCCCAAACCAGGAGCGGTGTCCGAAAATTAGGAGCTATGCCTTAAAACGAGGAGCTGTGGGCCGCAGCTTGGAACGGGGTCCCAAAACCGCGAGCTGTACTCCCCCAAAAATGAGAGATTCGCCCCCAAATCGGGTGTTGTGCCACCAAACCGGGTGTCCCAAAGCTGGGCCCCACTGCCGCCCCATAACCGCACTTATAACGCCCCACAGCCACGTGCTGCGCGCTAAAACCGGCTGTTTTGCCCCACAGCCGGCAGTTCTGCCCCCAAAACCACGATTTATGCCTCCAAATCAGCTGCACCCCACAACCAGGCGCTGTGCCCCACGCCTCGTGCCTCCGAAATCAGGAGTTTTACCCCAAATCCCTGAGCGCCGTCCTTGTCGTCGTTCCCCCCCCCTCCTCCAAGTCCGGCTGGGCTCGGCGCGCCCCCGCGCCCAGCTACCTGTCGCCTCGACCAATCAAAAAATCGCTCGGCCGCCCCCCGGTCACAGCCAATCAGAGGGCTGTCGTTAGGTGGATAAGAACTCACGGGCCGGATGAGAGGGGCGGGCTCGCACCCATCGGACTAGCGCCGAGAGCCAATCGCGAGAGGAGAACGGTGGTGATTGACGCAGAAGAGAGCTAATCGGAATGCTACCCCGGTGGAGGCGGTTCGCCGGTGTTGAGCGACGTCCTCTTGAGCCAATCACCCGGCGGGGGCGCGGCGAGGGGGCGTGCCGTGGATCTCCGTTAACCAATGGGGCGTGGCGGACAGGCGAAGAGGCGGGGCGAGGCCGGTGCGGGCGCGGGGCGGCGGCGGCGACCGGAGTCGCCATGGGCCCGCGCGGGGCGGCGCGGCTGACGGTGGCGGTGGCGGCGGTGGCGTTGGCGGCGGCTCTGCGGGCGTCCACGGGCGGAGGGCAGGAGGAGGGCGGGGAGGGCTGCGGGGGGCTGCGCGGCGTCACGGCCGTGCTGGGCAACAACACGCACCAGGTGAGCGGCGGGCGGGGCGGGCGGCGGGCGGCGGGACGGGAGGAGAGAGGGACCCCCGCACCGCCACCGCCCGGCGGCCGTGGGACGGACGGGAAGGAGTCGCCCCGCCCCCCCCCTCGGTGTGACAGCGGGCGGACGGACGGACAGAGCGAGGCAGGGAGGGACGGACTGACCCCGGGGCGCGCACCGGGCTGGGCGGGGGACGGACGGACGGACGGACGGACGGACAGACGGACGGACTGACGGGGAACGCCTTGCCGCCTCCTCCGGTGCAGACAGAGATCGGTTCTGGAGCCGGTAGGGCGGCTGGACAGGCGGACAGACAGGCGGACAGCGGCTGTTGGTGACCCCGTCCTGCCTGGATGGGACAGACGGACAGACGGACAGCTCCGTCATGCGCCTGTGGATGAACGGACAGACGGACGGACGGACTCACAGACAGCCCCGTCCCGCAGCGCAGGGTGCCCCAACACAACCGCCCCCCCCCCCCCCCCCCACAACGGCGTCCTCCGCCACCGCTCCCCGCAGGGTGCGCCCGCTCTGCCGGCCCGGCCGGTCGTTAATTGTCGCTAATTGGCACCCGGGGACGGGCGCCGCTGGGACGCACCGGGAGCGCGGAGTGGGACGTGGGTGGCGCGGCCCGGTGTCCCATTCGGTGTCCACGCCGAGGTCGCCGCTCAGCCGGAGCTCGTTTCCATCCCTTCCCCTTTTCCCCATTCCCTCCTCCTTGCAGGGAGGCGCGGGGCGGCGCTGCCCGTGCGGGCGCTGTTTGAGCAACGGGGACGGCGGCGGTGGCCTCATTTCCTCCCCTTCCTGAACGGAGCCTCCCCGCCCCGCCGCCAGCACCGACCGCTCCCCGCACCCCCCGACCCCCCCATCCCCGTGCCCTGCATCCACCTCCCGGGGTTGGGGACGCTCAGGGGCTCCGTATCCCCATCCCTGCGCTGCACAACGGAGGCCATTCCTTCCTTCTCTCTCTCAGTGCGTCTTCGACGACCTCAGCGGCTCCGTGTCCCTGTCGTGGGTGGGCGATAGCACGGGGGTAAGATGGGGCTGAGGGCTGTGGGTGCCGCTGCCCCGCTGGGGGGCTGTGGGGTTGGGGGACCCCCGGTGCTGAGCCCTGCATGCTGTGCTCCCGCAGGTCATCCTTGTGCTCACCACGTTCCAGGTGCCCTGGGTGATTGTGATCTCTGGGCAGTCCAAGCTGTACCGCAGGTACCGACCCCCCCCCCAAATCAGATTTGAGGAGTGGGGTCTTGCAGGCAAGGCCACCAAGGGGGTCCCGGTGGTGCTGACAGCTGTGCTGTGTGCATCCCGTTACAGTGAGGACTATGGGAAGACCTTCAAGGACATCACCAACCTCATCAACAACACCTTCATCCGCACCGAGTTTGGCATGGCCATCAGCCCCGACAACTCGGGGAAGGTGGGAACCCCATGCCTTGACCCACACCCTCAACCCTGACCATTAACCCCTACTCCCAACCCAACCCCTAAACCCTCCCCATTAGTCCCTACCCCAACCCCAACCATTCACCCCTAACCCAAGCCCCTAACCAAAACCCTGACCCAAACCCCCAACCCCCCCATTAACCCTTACCCCTGACCCCTCACCTAACCCCTAAGCCTAACCCTTAACTGCTAACCCAAACCCCTGGCACTCAGCGAGGTTTTGGTGCTGAGCCCTGTGCTGTGTCCCATCCCCAGGTCATCCTGACAGGTGATGTCTCCGGTGGCAGCCGCGGCGGCCGCATCTTCCGCTCGTCTGACTTTGCCAAGAACTTTGTGCAGACCGAGCTGCCCTTCCACCCTCTGGCACAGATCTCCTACCACCCGCAGGACTCCAACCACCTGCTGGCACTCAGCACCGACGTACGGCCACAGGGCTGGGGATGTGGAGGGGAGGGGGACAGAGTGGGGATGGGGACGTGGTGGGGATGGGGATGTGGTCGGGATGGGGACGAGGGGAACACAGTGGGGAGGGGGATGCGGTGAGGATGGGGCTGTGGAGGGGAGGGGGACGTGGAGGGAATGGGGACGAGGGGGACGCGGTGGGGAGGGGGATGCGGTGGGGATGGGGACGCGGTGGGGATGGGGACATGGAGGGGACAGAGACGTGCCATTGATGAGTGGAATTCATCTTTTGCAGAATGGCCTCTGGGTCTCCAAGGACTTTGGGGAGCGCTGGGAGCAGATCCACAGAGCTGTCTGCTTGGCCAAGTGGTGAGCGCCCGCCCGGTGTCTGCGGTGCCGGGACGGTGCTGCCCCATCGCTGCCTCCATCACCGCTCTCTTCCAGGGGTGCAAACGACGCCATCTTCTTCACCACCTACCTGAACGGCTCCTGCAGTGAGTGCCGCCCCCCCGCTGTCCCCGCAGAGCGCGGGGCACCCCGTTAACCCGCCGCCCCTTGTCCCCAAGAAGCTGACCTCGGCTTCCTGGAGCTGAAGAAAACCACCGACTTCGGCAAAACCTTCAAAGTCATCGGCACCAAGATCTACTCCTTCGGGCTGGGCGGCCGCTTCCTCTTCGCCTCCGTCATGACGGAGAAGGTGGCCGCCCCCTCCCTGCGCCCCTCCGTCGGTGCGTGGAGGAGCTGGGCTGAGGCTGTGGGTCCTGCAGGGCTTCACGCGGCGCATCCACGTCTCGCTGGACCAAGGTGAGAGCTGGAGCATGGCACAGCTGCCCTCCGTCGGCCACGAGCAGTTCTACTCCATCCTGGCTGCCAACGACGACCTGGTGTTCATGCATGTGGATGAGCCGGGCGGTGAGCGGGGCTGGGATGAGGATGGGATGTGGAAGGGGTGAGGATGGGGGTGGGATGGGGATGGAGGTGTGATGGGGTGAGGATGGGGATGGGGTGAGGATGAGGGGAACATGGGGGTGGGGTGAGGATGGGGATGGGGATGGGGTGAGGATGAGGATGAAGTGAGGATGGGGATGGCACGAGGATGGGATGTGGAAGGGGTGAGGATGGGGGTGGGATGGGGATGGAGGTGTGATGGGATGAGGATGGGGATGGGGTGAGGATCAGGGGAACGTGGGGATGGGGTGAAGATGGGGTGAGGATGGGGATGGAGGCGTGATGGGATGAGGATGGGGATGGGATGAGGAGGGGGATGAAGTGAGGATGGGGATGGCACGAGGATCAGGGGAACGTGAGGTGGGGTGAGGAAGGGATGGAGATGGGATATAGGGGGTGTGGAAGAATGAGGATAGGATGAGGATGGGATGGAGATGGGATATGGAAGGTGTGGGGTGGCATGAGGGTGGGATGAAGGTGGAGATGGGATGAGGATGAAGTGGGGCTGGGTTGAGGATGGGATGAGGATGGGGCTGGGCTGGTGCTGCGGGCAGCTGGCACACGGCAGCAGCAGCAATGAAAGCTGCTCCACACCGCAGCACGGGGCCCTGAGCCCAGGCAGGGCCGTGCCTTTGAGGAAGGACTTTTTCTCATTAATTCCTCCATGAGGAAACTAATTAGCGGGCAGTAGCTGCGGGAAAGCACATTCCTGGCACGAAGCGTGGCCACACGTCAGCCGTGGGGTTTTTTCCTCTCCCTGCATTGCTCCCTCTGTGTGGAGCCAGTGGGTGCCCAGATCCCCCCCATTTCCACCCCCCACCCCCCCAGACACCGGCTATGGCACCATCTACACGTCGGACGACCGCGGCGTGGTGTTCTCCAAGTCCTTGGAACGTCACCTCTACACCACAACCGGCGGGGAGACCGACTTCACCAACGTCACTTCGCTGCGTGGCATCTACATCACCAGCGTGCTGTCCGAAGGTGGCGGCCGTGGGGGGGCTTTGGGCTGGGGCTGCTGGGCAGGGACGCGCTGCCAACCCCCCCTGTGCCCCCCCTGTTCCCTGCAGACAACTCCATCCAATCCGTCATCACGTTTGACCGAGGTGGGGAGTGGGTGCCGCTGCGGAAGCCCAAAAACACGACGTGCGACTCGACGGCCCGCAGCAAGGAGGAGGTGGCTCTGCCCTGTGTCCCCAAGCAGGGACGCGTGTCCCCATCCCCACCCTCTCTGTGCCCCCCCCGGTGGGGTTGGGATGTAAAACCTCAGCTGTGGGGGGCGGCTGTGGGTCTGGGGGTGCGTTGGGGTCGCGCGGTGCGGAGCCCTGATGCGTTTGCTGCTTGTCCTTGCAGTGCAGCCTCCACATCCACGCATCCTACAGCATCTCGCAGAAGCTCAATGTGCCCATGGTGCCGCTCTCTGAACCCAACGCCGTCGGCATCGTCATCGCCCACGGTACTGGGAGGGGGGCAGGGAAAGGGGGGGGGGGTCCACGTCCCCATCCCCAACGCTCCTTGCTGCCCTTGTCATCGTTTTGGTCCTTTTATCCCCAGGGAGCGTCGGGGGGGCCATCTCAGTGATGAGCCCTGATGTGTACATCTCGGATGATGGGGGCTACACGTGGGCACGGATGCTGGAGGGCCCCCACCATTACGCCATCCTGGATTCAGGCGGCCTCATCGTGGCCATTGCGCACAGCAGCCAGCCTGTCAACGTCCTGGAGT
>NW_024962512.1:1786-2150 GCF_019238085.1 Lagopus leucura | reverse complement strand
CCCCCCCCCCCCAAAAAAATATCCTGTGAGGGTCCCCAACTGTCCCCAAATGTCCCCAAATGTCCCCAGAGTCCTCGGAGGAGAGCGACGGGGGGGGGCAGCGCGGAGCCAGAGCCGCTTTACGTGAAGGACTACGAGCGGAAAGTGGTCCTGGAGAGGGGGGGGGGGGGGGGGGGGGGGGGGGGGGCTGTTGATTTGGGGGAGGGCACATTGGATTGTGGTTACTGTGGGGCTCAGAGTGTGATTGTGGGAGGGGGGCCGTAAATTGGAGTCAGAGCTGTTCTTTTTAGGGTGGGAAGCTTTATTTGGGGTTGGGAAGCATCCCTGGGTAGGGGGGGAGATTATTATGGGGTGGGGGTGCATC
>NW_024962512.1:427-1686 GCF_019238085.1 Lagopus leucura | reverse complement strand
TGTGTGATTTGGGGTTGGGGTGTTATCTTATTGGGGGGGGGGGTTATTTTGGGGTGAGGATGCATTATTTTGGGGGGAGGGGGGGACATGAGCCCAACCTGACACCCCCCCCCCAACACACACACACTTTTTTCCACAGCAAATACGTGGATGAGGAGGAGGAGGAGGAGGCAGCGGCTGCGCGGAGAAAGGTCAGATGGGGGCTGGGGGCTGGGGGGCACAGTGGTGTGACCCCCCCACCAGCATATCCTCCCTTCCTCCCCTTTTAGAAAGCAGCCTCCAAGAGCTACGTGGAGGAGCAGCGGGAGCTGAAGGAGAGGTGGGAGAGCGCTGGGGGCTGGCGGACATATGGGGACATGGACAAGGGGGGTGGGGGACGACATGGGGACACAGAACCTGGGGTGACTGCGTTGTGTCCACCCCTCCCGCCCCCCCTTGCAGCTTCCGACCGTTTGTGGCTGAGAGCGATGAGGAGGAGGAGGAAGGGGGGGGGTCACTGCTGCAGCGCCGCCATCGGACAGCAGAGGAGAAGGTGAGGAGGGGGGAGGGGGGGCACGGTGGGGACACTTTGGGGACACGGGAGGTGACACTGTGCCCCCCCAGGCCCGCGAGGAGGAGGACTACATCCGCTGGCTGAAGGGACAGGGGGACATCCCTGAGGAGGAGCGGCTGCAGGACCTGGTCAGGGCAGCCCTGTGTGCCTGTCCCCACGTCCCCGTGTCCCCGTGTCCCCATGTCCCTGAATCCTCCATCCGTGTCCCTGTCCCCTTGTCCCTGAAGCTCTCCAAAGCCCCATGTCCCCAAGGCCTCCTTCATCTGTGTCCTGTCCCCATGTCCCCACATCCCCGTGTCCCCAAGCTCCCCACTCCCATCTCTCCATAGCTCTCCCAAGCCTCTTGTCCCCACGTCCCCGCCTTCCTAAGCCCCGTGTCCCCATGTTCCACATCCCCACTTTCCCAAGCTGCGTCCCCAGGCCCAACATCCGTGTCCCTCCCCCACGGCCCCAAGCCCCCCTGCCTGTCTGTGAGTCCCCAGGCGCCGCACCCTTGGCTTTCGTGTCCCCACGTCCCCAGGCCCGGTGTCCCCACGTGCCCCCCCCCCCCACAGGTGCCACTGCAGCGCTATTGGGCCGACCCAACGCTGGACCCGGGCGAGCGCTTCCTGCGGGATTACATCCTGAATGATGGCTACCGGCACGAGGAGGAGGACGAGGAGGAGGAGGAGGAGGAGGAAGGCGAGGGGTGAGCGCCGCCCCCCCC
>NW_024962512.1:0-327 GCF_019238085.1 Lagopus leucura | reverse complement strand
CAGGTGCCACTGCAGCGCTATTGGGCCGACCCAACGCTGGACCCGGGTGAGCGCTTCCTGCGGGATTACATCCTGAATGATGGCTACCGGCACGAGGAGGAGGACGAGGAGGAGGAGGAGGAGGAGGAAGGCGAGGGGTGAGCGCTGCCCCCCCCTCCCCCCCCAATCACGCTGCCCCCCGCTGTGTCCCCCTGCCCCCTCAGTGTCCCCCCACCCCTGCAGGGCCCCCCCTGCTCTGAGCGTGGCCGACTCCTCGGACGAAGGTGAGCTGTTCCTGGCGCGGCAGGAGGACTTTGAGCGGAGCTACAACTTCCGCTTCCAGGAGCC
>NW_024962511.1:0-3493 GCF_019238085.1 Lagopus leucura | reverse complement strand
CATAAAATCCAGACCTACAACCAATGACAAACCCTTGGTAATTCCACCGTTTGATTTATATAAAACTCAGAAACAGCAACACTCAAGAGTTATGTGCTGTCAGCAGCACCTCACCTGTACTTAGAAGAGTCACCTCTTATCTAAAGCACAGAATCACAAAACACTGAGGGGGAAGTATGATATGCTGATCACTGTTGTTCATATCACATATCTGTATTGTATCATCTTTTCAGTTGATCAAAATGAGATGCATATTACTAGTGAAAGAGAGAAATAAGATTGGAAACGTCTGCAAATAAATGAGAAGAATTAGAACTGGGGATTTATCAACCTTTCTTGATATCGGTTGCAGTCAGTTGCAAAAATAACACATTCATAGATTCGTTTGCATTTAAACACCTGCATACAGAAAGATATCAGTTACTTCTCTTTTCCCTAGAGGAAGCCCAAAAATTCCTTTTCTCCTTCTATCCAGCTTTGACATTATAATATTCTGAGTCTGAGCTGCCGTAGTTTGAGCTGAAAAGTTAATGAGCAGTGGCTTATAGTCTTCTTTATTCAAATTATTTAAAAGGAAATTCTGGAAGAATTGAGGAGAAAGTTAAAATACATATGTAGACAAACTTTAAAGCAATCTAGCAAATAGCAATTAAACAATTTATACCATTTTTTATTTAATTCACAATGAAAAAGAAGTAATTTATCTGTAAGATAACACTTAAATCATATTTCATCAGATAAACCAGTATTTAAAACAATAGTGAACCTTATTTGTCAGAGAAAAAATTCTACTTTGCTTTACAAATATTTTCATGGATTCTAAAAAACACCCAAATAATCAAAACAGTATATTACACAAATTCAGTATGTTAGTATTTGCACAAGCAAAACATTTCATCATATTATTAGGAGTTGATTTGTTAAGCCTGTACTAACCCAAACCAAAAAAAAGCAGCCACAGGTCAAAATAGTTTTGCTTAGTTTTGAGGAGTACCCAGGAATATTGCCTTCAAATGGCATAGGAAAAAAAAATTTAAAAATAAGTATTATGGTCAAGATTGATCTTATTTTATAATGCTAGATACCTTCCAAAGCCTCTTCTTTATTAGTTTAAATGCAATCTCTGCAGGAAATATGGATCAAAGTCATCCTTTTAAATAAGACTGAATGGGACTCATTTCTTACCCACACGCAGGTAAAATCACAGGGTTCAAAGTCATCCTTTCGGACATGGCTACAGAGCAATATTGCATATAAATTAATGTCTCTAGTGAGCTGCTTCATCTCTTATCAATAGATGTTGGAGCTTTTAGACCTCACAATCTTTTTAGCAGAAATAACATTCTACTTCTCAATTAAGACAACAAAAATATAACAGTGACGACATACAAAAACTGGAGAGAAATGTAACTCGATGATAACGTTTCTTTCAGTCTTTTTATCAATACCAAATCCCAAGAAAACACCACATTCTTCAGTACCACTCTCAAAGTTAACTGGGCAGTAAAAACTTACCATATTCTTCATTACAAATGAATGCCTTGTGATTTATTGGTATTTTTAATTATTATTATTATTTCAGAATAGTAACTTAAAAATTGAGGTAGGTTACATAATCCTTACTAGGTAACTTAATTTACTACAGTTAATTTAATGATACAAAAGGAAGAGAAAATAACAGCTTAAAAACATGAGACTTAACTTATTTATCTGCTTATATAACTTTCAAGACTCACCCTCTGCAAAATGATTGTACACAGGTTTCGTGCTGAGGGCATGAATAAACAAAAGCAAAACTCTCTACAAAAAGACACGATGGAGGAATGGCTTCTCTATTAGTAATTATTTAGAGAATCTCAGTTAAAAATGCAGTAATGACTTTGTTTAATCTCCAAAGAGTTAAAAGCTTTTATCCTCAAATATAAAGTATTACTCTACCATGGATCTAGATAGAATGCAATGAGAAAAGCTGATTCGGAAATTTCCCTAATTTCACCAACAGCAGGACCATTATATTGCCACAGTTCCATTACTTACTAGGCTTTGATAGTCTCCCAGAAAGATGGATAGCATCAGGATTTAACCCACAGTACCTGTTCCGGTGCCTCACCACCCTCATTGTAAAAACCTTCTTCCTTATATCCCACCTAAATCTCCCCTTCTTTTAGCTTCAGACCATTACTCCATATACTGTCTCAACAGACCCTGCTAAAGAGTCTGTCACCTTCCTTCTTAAAGCCCCCCCTTCGGATTCTGGAAGGCCACTCTCACGTCTCCCTGGAGCCTTCTCTTTTCCAGCCCCATCTCCCTCAGCCTTCTTTTATTATAGTCAGTCAAAACGTTTCAATGGACTTTAATGGAAGTTCAGGCGTAAGCCACGCGCAGGAATCAGTTTCATCCAAAATTAACACCAAAACTAACATCAAAATTACCATACACATAAATATTGGAGATTTTATTCCAAACAAAACAAAATAAGGAAGGACAATGTAGCATAAGGATTAAATATTCATTTATCTCTAATAGATGCAAAGAACAATAACAGAATTTGTTTTTACATAAGGACTCCTGAAACACAAATCTCAATTTACCAGCACCCAGAAAGTCACTTGCATGGAGCAAAGTAGAACTAAAACAATCCGTAGTCTCTGCATTCAGATAATTAAGCTTATTAACCCTACAATTGTCGTGAACACACTTTGAAATGCATGTACTGAAAGGTTGTTTCCAATAATACTTTAACTCTGTTCGTGCTTACCTGAGAAGAAGCAAATGCTCTGAAACTCACTGCTAGGATGCCATCTGACCATTCATGTGAAACTGGATCAAACTGTCCATATAGCTGACCCATTGTTATGGATTTGGGATTTAAAACTGTGATCTGAACTTCGTTTTCTTCCATCAGCCCCTATAGGTATAAAAGTGTTAACATTAAACATTAATTACATCGTATGGTTTATCTTGAATTTTACATATATATTAAATCTTCATAAAACTTTCATCAGGTCAGAGAAGGAAAGATATCATAAATATTACATTTCAAAGATGGAATACAAGTGCATAAAGACAAATCTCCCAACTTTATTGCATGCAGCTGGAAGTATAATTTCAACTCTGAACAGTGGCTTGATATATAAAAATGGATTTTACTTAATTTAAATGTTAGTGAATTGGACATTTAAACTTGCGCGGATGAAAACAGGTCAAGTCCTGTCTTTGTTTCATTTATCCCATGTCTTGCAAAGGAATAAGTATGACCGTTTTGATAAATTTCTGAGATTGACATCAAAACACCACTACAAACAGGGTTCTTTTGGTTTGGTTGTGTTTTGTTTTTACTTAAACCAGTCAAATATATCAATTTTATTTTTTATTAACTTCAACTGATTCTTTTCTTGTCTCCTCATGATTAAAGATGACATGTAATATTGCACAAATCAGAGATTAGGTGAGTAAAAACCACTTCAGGAATGAACCTTCCTTAAGTTTGAAA
>NW_024962510.1:0-2461 GCF_019238085.1 Lagopus leucura | reverse complement strand
TAAGACATTTTCTCCCAGAAATACCAGTGCTCTTAGAAACGCCTCCCATTTTCTACCAAAAATACAACTTCACACTCCTCAATATGACACTTATTCCCAGAAATAGGGCATTTTATCACAGAAATACCAGTTTCTCCCCCTGAAGTACGACAACATTTTCTCTCAGAAACCAGACATTTTCTCCCAGGAATAACAGTACCCTTAGAAATACCTCACATTTCATCCCAAGAGTGCTACTTTACACTCCTCAATATCACGTTAACTACCATCAAAATGACATTTCACATCATTTTCTCACGAAAGTACTACTTTACACTCCTGAAGGGGATATTTTCTCCCATATAGACCTTATTTTCTCCCCAAAGGACCGGTGTGCACTCCAAAAAGAAGACAGTTGCTCTCAAATAGAAGACATTCCTTCCCAGAATTTCCCCCTTTTCTCCAACAAGTAGGTCATTTTCTCACAGAAATACCACGTTTCAGTTGGAAAGCTGACCTTTTCTTCCAAAAATAGGAGATTTTCTCCCAGAAATACCCATTTTCATACAACTACCACAGCTTTTCTACCCAAAATATCAGAGGACAAGACCAAATTTTGCACTTGCAACCAAGAATAGGACATCTTCTCACAGAAATACTACTCTTCTCCCACATATAGGAGATTGTCTCCGAACTGGATGGCGTTTTTGGTAAGAATTACCACTTTTCTTCCCTGAATAGGACATTTTTTCCCAGAAAAAATAGAGTACTCTTAGAAATACCTCCCATTTCCTCCCAAACAGACTGCATTACACTCCTCATCGTGATACTCACTCCCAGACTTTTGGCATTTTATCACAGAAATACCATTTGTACCCTCAATATGTGGCATTTTCCCTCGTGAAACACCAGTTTTCTCACAAATGCGTTGCACTTTCTTTCATTGGTGTGTGCACATTGCCTGGTCCCCCCCACAATTTCTTGCCCATGGCTGTCCATGACATCTCTGTCTTGGCACTGATGGAGTCACACTGTTGTTCTGACCTCTTCACGATTTTCTCAAATCTTGTTTTGGATGATCACACGCAGCACAGGAGGCTCCATGCCGTCCATTCCCTCCATGCCCTTAATGCCTGCCCTGCCCCATTCTGCTGGGGGTGCACATTCACACTAGCCCTCCTTTTACTGCACATGTATTTCTACATGCCCCTCCTGTCTTTTATATTCTGCCTGGGCAGATTCCGCTGTGTTTGTGCTGTAGTCTTTCTAAATGCACCTCAGCAGGTACACATAGCAGAACAATATCCAATAGCTGCAATTATACATTAGGTGTCAGAGCAGGAGCTTGTTTCAAGCCAGTTAAAGAAAGCTTTCAAGCACTATTGTTTTGGTGATTAGACAATTGCTGTCAACAGCTGAAGGAGCTCAAATAAGTCTCCAGGCAGGCCTAAGCAAGCTCAGTGCCATGTGTTGCTGGCATATTAGAAAGCTGTAGCCTGTGACAAGAAACTGCAACGCCTTGTTTACTGGCTTGTATAGCCACTATGAGTCCCACTCTGGTGGAATTCACTACAAAAGACAAAGATGAGATTTGGCTGAATTTCCTGGGGTGAAACCAGCCAATAGGATAGCCCAGGTTGTTCTTTCATCGCAGTAGAGACGAGATGAAATGGTTTGGTCACTGACATCACCCCTGTTCGAGACCATGCAGAAGGTAGGCGTCTTGTAAGCTATGTGGCACTAATGAGAGGCATAATGGCAATTTGTAGTCCAGTGTCCTTCTTAATTTGGACAAAAATTCATAACTGATGAGCAAACTTCTACCTACCAGTTTCGATTCTGTTACATAGTCCTTGGCTGTCTTTTATGCTCACAATGGCTTATTCCTTTGAAAACCTCAAAGCCATTGCCTTTACCAAATCTCTTCCAGAAACTAGCAGTCTGTTGTTGGTTCCGTCAACCTTGGTTAAGACTCCTAGAGCATTTGGCGGTGGAACATACATCATGACTGTGTTTCTGTTTCATAGTGGTTTTCCTGTAGTGATGAGTGTTTACGCTTGCACCTGAAGTGCCTAGGAAAAAAAACACATGTTGGGAAAGGTAAAGGCAAGCAAGAGTAGGGAAATTGTTTTCCTTTATATCCTCCGGATCTCACTCATTTCTCAGCTATATTGTCTCTATAATCTTGAGATCGTTACTCTTCATGGCTTTGGGGAGTTTTCAAAAAATAGTTTTGAATCATAACTTCATAATGAAAATGGAGATTTAAAAAACTCCTTTAATAGTGTTACTGAAACTTCAGCCAGAGGGGGTATCCTCAAGGCTAAATTGAAGATTCTGAAGTGGAAGATGAGTACCTGATGAGTATGTTTCACTTCACCGTATCACGCCAAGCCCCTCCATGACAAGCAGCAGCAGATGAAATATGAAACCTTTTGTCTGGCTTCGTCCTTTGAAACCAGACTTACTGTCCACTTACTGC
>NW_024962509.1:0-1505 GCF_019238085.1 Lagopus leucura | reverse complement strand
GACCGGATGGAACCTCCCATCTCAGGACATGGTGCCATCTCCCATCTTGGGACCAGATGGAACCTCCCATCTCAGGACACGGTGCCACCTCCCATCTTGGGACCATATGGAACCTCCCATCTCAGGACATGGCGCCATCTCCCATCTTGGGACCATATGGAACCTCCCATCTCAGGACATGGTGCCATCTTCCATCTTGGGACCATATGGAACCTCCCATCTCAGGACACGGTGCCACCTCCCATCTTGGGACCAGATGGAACCTCCCATCTCAGGACATGGTGCCATCTCCCATCTTGGGACCAGATGGAACCTCCCATCTCAGGACATGGTGCCACCTCCCATCTTGGGACCAGATGGAACCTCCCATCTCAGGACACGGTGCCACCTCCCATCTTGGGACCATATGGAACCTCCCACCTCAGGACACGGTGCCATCTCCCATCTTGGGACCACTTGGCATCTCCCATCTCAGGACATAGTGCCATCTCCACCTCAGGACCCCACGTACAGCATTCTCCCACCTTAGGAGCAATGGCTCTTCCTTCCCTCCTTCCCTCCCTTCCTCCCTTCCCGGCAGCTGCACTCAGCAGCCAGAAAAGCTGAGGGGAGCAGGGATGGCTCCATGCTGCTGGGGGGAACACAGCTGTGGCTCCACAGGGGGTGGGCAGTGGGGACCCCCGCCTCAGTGTGGGGTCGGGGGCTTCACGCCGGGATTCTGCTGCTCAGAGGTGGAAATGCTGGTATTTTTACTTTGGATATGAGCAGTTTTGAAGCTGGAGAAAGGGGTTTGGAAGGCTCCCTGCCTCTCGGGCCGCGCTTAAAGGCACACAAAGCGGTGATGGATCCTCTTCAAATGAAACCGGGAGGCGCTGGGGAGGAAATGCTCAGCGGAGCCCTCTCGGGTGCTGCAGATGAGGTCGTAGCTCTCAGCACTTCAGCACTGCTGCGCCGAGGCCAGGGGATGCAGCTGATCCTGTCCCCACTGCCCCGAGCTGCAGTCACACAGGACAGGACCCACACAGGGGCAGGACCCACAAAGGAACAGGACAGGACCCACACAGGGACAGGAACCATGCAGGAACAGGATCCATAAAGGGACAGGACAGGACCCACGCAGGGACAGGACCCACGCAGGGACAGGAACCATAAAGGGACAGGACAGGAACCACGAAGGGACAGGAACCATGAAGGGACAGGACAGGACCCACACAGGGACAGGACCCACACAGGGACAGGACAGGACCCACGCAGGGACAGGACCCACAAAGGAACAGGACAGGACCCACACAGAGACAGGATCCATGCAGGGACAGGACAGGACCCACACAGGGACAGGACCTAGGCAGGGACAGGATCCATGCAGGGACAGGATCCATAAAGGGACAGGATCCATGCAGTGACAGGACAGGACCCACACAGGGACAGGATCCATGCAGTGACAGGACAGGACCCACACAGGGACAGGAACCATGCAGGGACAGGACAGGACCCACGCAGGGACA
>NW_024962508.1:4582-8463 GCF_019238085.1 Lagopus leucura | reverse complement strand
TCCTCAAAACAAACGAAAAAAAAAAAAATACTTACAGATAATTGAACCTGTTTTTTTCCTTCCTGTTTTCGGGCGGACTGCTGGAAGGCTGCTATTTTTTTTTTTCCTGTTTGGAACTTTTACCAGTCCTGATAGAGCCCTCAAAGCTCCACCAAAACACCGCCTTTAAAACTCCTCTTGTTGCTCGCATCAGATGTAAGCGGCGGATTTCTCAGGCTCTGCCGGTGCAGTTTTCCTCCCGTTAGGGCTCAGCTCACTGCATGTGCAGTCCATGCGCACGTTACTTTGCACCATATCGGACTGATTCGCACTTTTTAGATGTTTTTTAATCGTCTCGTCCGTCCAATCCGACTTGATTTGCAACTATTCGGGACAGCGTTTTGAGTTTGGGGTTTTGGAGGATGGATAAAAGACTCGTTTTATTTTACTTTGGCGGAAAGGTCGCGCTTCACAGGGGTGCACGAAGTTGAATTTTCTTTGGAATTGGGGTTATATAAACGCCGTCACGTGGCGGTGGCATTCGCTTGCTGGAAAGCGGCTCCTACCTCTCGGGGAGGACGGGGGGATCTTCCAGCCTCCCCGGCCCAGAGAGCCCGATATCGGCCCTGGGGATGGGGAGGCCCAGACCCCCCCCGGGACACCCCCACCTCGCGGCCACGCGTGTGCTGAGCGGTTCGGTCCCGCGGCAAGGTGCCCCGTGCGCGCTGCCGGGCGGACTGCGGGAAGGCGGCTGTTTACCTTGTCCAAAAGATGCATTTAATAATACCGCCTCCCCTCTCCCCATCCCCCACCCCAAATCCTATCATCCCTTGCGGGCTGCGATAATAAATAAAAGTCTTTATTTCTCCCTCTCCAAAAGTTAAAGGGCCTTGTCCTCTCCCCGGGCTGCTGGAAGTGAGTTGCGAGCAGCGCTGCTTCGCCCTCCCGCCCTGCCCAGCGCCGGGCTCAGCGCATGTGTATCGTTAATGTATATATATTTGATTGAGCGTCAGCCTTGACTTATGTGCCTCTTATCTCTGCTCTCTCCTCGATGTGTGCCTGCAGTGGGGGATTCGGCGAAGGAAGCTCGTAACATGGCGGACACCGAGGAAGGCTTCGGGCTCCCGAGCACGCCGGCTGACTCGGAGGCCAAGGAGCTGCAGGCTGAGGCCAAGCAGGACCCCCAGCTGGGGACCACCAGCAAGGCCCCCACCTCTCCGCAGGCAGCCTTCACCCAGCAGGTAAGGATCCGGCCGCAGCTCCCCTTCTCTTTCGTCCCCCTCTCTCCTTTTTTTTTTTTTTTTTTTTTTTTTTGCCAATTTTCTGCGTTTTCCCCCCGATCCCAGCTGTAGTTCTACTCCTGAGCTGGGCAGGAATGAGTCATTTTAGGCCTCACGGGAAGGAAAGCTCTCACCTGATGGTCAGGACGGTGGGCTCTTTCCTGCTTTGCTGTTCTTTGCAGCGTGTTTGAGTGCTGGGGGGGGCATGCAGGGAAAAATCGCAGTGAATGTAACAGGGAGGGACCCGTTTGTGCAAGG
This sequence comes from Lagopus leucura, assembly GCF_019238085.1. Classification (NCBI taxonomy): domain Eukaryota; kingdom Metazoa; phylum Chordata; class Aves; order Galliformes; family Phasianidae; genus Lagopus; species Lagopus leucura. Next base: position 6,946 of record NW_024962508.1, on the reverse strand, counting down.
ACAGGCACACACAGCCAGTGCTTGAGCGTAGAAATGCACATGCAGATGCAAGCTCAGACAGCTGTGTATTTGCTATGTGCCTGTGTGGATTGGTTTAAGACACGTATGAGCATATATACACATGAAAACGTACACGTGAACACATTGTGCCTGTGTACCCCGGCTACACACTGCTCTGCCCGCCATTGGGCTCCAGGGCACGCTGTGGGTGTCACGCGTGGGCAGCCCGCAGCCACTTGGGGGTTGGGCACAGCCAGGGTCCCCTCGCACATCCCCATCAACCCTCACCCGACGGACCCCCCCGAGTCGCGGTTACGCACGTGGGCTCACCGGCAGGCCGCAGCAAACTGCTCTCCCCACGCTGCAGAGGAGGGCAGGGCCGGGCCAAGGAGCCGGGCTGCGGCAGCGCTCAGAGCTGGCCCCGGAGATCGGTGCCGGGGTGTAGGGCTTCGCCGGGATCCTTAGGCGGCCCCAGGTAAATCCCTGGAAGGAGATCCCACGGCCGGTTTTCCGTTCTGTTATTGTTAGGGGTGTACGTGTCCTCGGTTTGGGGGTTTTGCCAGGCTGTGGTTCTCCCTCCCGCCCCGCTCAGAGCGATGCCTCCGGACCGGGCTAACAAGGCGAGGACCTAGGGGTGCGAGGATCGCAGCCATTGGGCCCCAGCCTGCAAAAGCGGGTGTAAATCACTCATCAGAAGGATGTGAATCTCCTCCGGCCGCCTCCCGACCGCAGCAGGGGGGATTTCTCCCGGCCGGCCCCGGCCGTCCCGCTCCCACAGCACCGGGGCCCGCAGGATCCGGCGCTGCCCGGGAAGCGTTCCCCGAGCTCCGGCCCCACCGCCCGGCTGCTTCCCTCCCTGGCTTTTCCTCCTCGGGGCTCGGTGCTCATGGCTCTGCCTTTCTCCTTTGCAGGGCATGGAGGGGATCAAAGTGTTTTTGCACGAGCGGGAGCTGTGGCTGAAATTTCACGAGGTGGGGACGGAGATGATCATAACAAAGGCTGGAAGGTAAGAAGCAGCCCCAGTGCAACGGGGGGAGGCGGCCGCACGCCCTTTGTGTCCGTGGGGCCGAATCCTCCTCCTCCGTCGGTGTTTGCGGGGAGAGTTTTGCGCAAATACACACCCTGAGCTTCTCCACGCGTGCTCGTGTGCGTGGGGAGTGCGTGCCCACGGCGGAATGGAGGTGCCCGGCCTCAGCCCCGCTGCTGCCCCGGGGTCTCCGTGACACCCCTGCGAGGATGGATTGAGAAGAAATTGTTTCTTCTGGCTTCTTTCTTAACCAGAACAGTTGGATCGTTAATCCCAATTTCAAGGCCTTTGGAAGCTTTCCAGTCAAGAGCCGAATTGCAGCCACTTGGCCAAAAGCTGACCTTGTTTAGAGCCGTTCGCTGGGCGATCTCGTTAATATTACCATTATTTTTAACTAAAGGAGCAGCTCTGTCCTTCCGCGATTTTGGAACGCCTTTCCCTTTTTTTTTCTTTTTTTTTTTTTTTTTTCTTCCAGACCCTTCTAATTTCTTACGCGCTCATTGAGGCCAATATACGCGGAACACCCACACCATCCCATTTAAAAGTATATGTGGTCTTAAGCTACTGTTTATATACCGATAGCGTAACGGTTTAGATGCATAAATAGATGTGCCCGCAAATAAATAGCATGCGTGTCTAACCGCGTCCAGATACACATTTCTATATGTGTGCTCTCGCCTGCGTGGGTGTGTAGAAAAATATACAGCCTCGCAAATCCAACTTTATTGGGACTGTGCGTAATGGATTCCATGGCCGGCTCAGCAAACCCGATCCACAGATATTTGTGTGTGTACGCGAATGTACTGCAGTGCGTTTGAGGTTATTCAGCTTTATCCTTAATAGTAGCGTCTTTGAGGGCTGCTCAAGGGAGATTCAGCGCAACGATCACCTGCGAGCTCGGGGCTCTTTTCGCTACGGTTTGAAACGAACTAAAGGGAAACCCCTCCCGCAAAGAGAGAATGGCAGCGTTAGAAGGCGAGGGCACAGTAAGCAACGCCAAGTCAGACTTTCATTTTGCTCTGTCATCTGGTATTTGTTGTGGTCTTCCAAAATTTGCCTGGAGAGGGAGGAAAAAAAAAAAAAAATAGAGCCGGCTGCAGACAGCGCTGCGAGTGGGTCTGTCTCACTGCTCGCCTTGCTCTGCTGCTGGAAAGGGCGACCTGTGCGGGAAATGCACGGCTGCAGAGCTGCTGGCAGCGCTGCCCTTCCGCCCCCAGACCCTGCGGGGACGCGGGCTGCGCGCTGCCTCCTCTCGGGGACACGGAAACTTCGCGAAGAGAAGCAGATTTTTTCTTTTTTTTTTTTTTTTTTTTTTTTTTTTTTTTTTTTTTTTTTTT
>NW_024962508.1:3625-4482 GCF_019238085.1 Lagopus leucura | reverse complement strand
TTTTTTTTTTTTTTTTTTTTTTTTTTTTTTTTTTTTTTTTTTTTCCCTCTCAGCAGCGCAAGGAGGAAGACGGACAAAAACCACCTTGCGGAGATTTCAAACAAATAGCGTAACGCATAGAAACGTCGTCTGGAGAGCTATAAAGCCGACATTTATAGAGCGGGGTGTTTAGGGGAGAGCGCACGCAGCACCGGGGCAGGCACAGAATAGTTGATCTTCATAGAATTCCTTATGCTCATTGCTGCAGAAGCCCGGGGTCGCGCCGTTGCCCATCAGGTGTTTGATGTGGACGCGCAGATCCGTGTTCGGGTGGAATTTGGTTTCTTCTCCCTCGGTCTACCCCCGTAACTCCCCATCAATCACCGGCTTCCCCCCCTTCATTTCTTACCACGTGAATTTACACACCGGCCCAGATGCCCTATCGCACAGATAAGAACCCGAGCCCCGGCGAAGTGCGCAGTATTTTTAGAGGTGTGGGGCTTTTTGTTTATGCGTGTTTTAAGTCAAGGGCTACGTTTTCATCTGCTTTATTTTTAAATATTTGGAAAGCTCAAACTAAAATAACATCAGTGTTTTAAGTCCCTGCCTTGCAGTAATGGAAACTATTTCGAAAAGCCGCTGTCCTCAGTGTGTATCTGCGTGCTTCCAAGTATTTGTCAGGTGTGTTTGCTGATGTCTCTGTATGCACGTCCTCGGTGCTACACCTGAGCGCGTGTGTTCCTTCAGCTTCTGGGAGCGGAGAGGTTGATACACACGGGAGCTTTGGAGATATGTGCACATTTAAAACGCGTACTTTTGCAGAAATATATATTTTTTTACTTTTTTTTTTTTTTTTTTTTTTTTTTTTTTTTTTTTTT
>NW_024962508.1:0-3525 GCF_019238085.1 Lagopus leucura | reverse complement strand
TTTTTTTTTTTTTTTTTTTTTTTTTTTTTTTTTTTTTTTTTTTTGGCATATTTCCCCTGCTCTTCCAACAGTTTAGGCAAACAGGAAAGTCAGTTGCTTCCAAGGGATCTCGCGGCCAGATTTGTTTAATTTTTTATTTTATTTTATTTTATTATTTTTTAAATTGAAGCATTGGTGAAAGAAATGATAATAAATAGGCGAATTGAGGGGTAGGTGAAGAAACCAACCCGCTGGGATCGTAACTACGGTTCTGCCTCTTCAAGTCCCTTGTCCCCCCAGGTCCCCCTCCAGTCCCCCCCCGTACAGGATGTGCCCCCGCTTGGCTGCAGGGCCCCTCCACTTCTGATAAACCGCACACAACGCACAGATCCACCTTGGGAAACTTTCCCTTCTTCGCTTTTATATTTACGCACTTCTTTCTTTTATAGGCGTATGTTTCCCAGTTACAAAGTGAAGGTCACTGGACTCAATCCAAAAACGAAGTACATACTGTTGATGGATATTGTACCAGCGGATGACCACAGATACAAATTTGCAGATAATAAATGGTACGCACTCGGGGGGGAGGAGGGAAGGGAGCGCTGATTCTTGTCGGGCTGCCCGATCCCGGGGCAGCATAGGGTGGGAGATGCTGCTGCTGGATGCTGGGCTGTACCTGAGGGTGTCGGGACGCACCTCTGGAGAACAACACAAAAAGAAAACAAACAAAAGAGAGAGCCTAATCTGTTGCAATTAGAGAACAGTGCCTGTAATCCTGCTTAACGGTGAGATCGTTGGCCATCCTGGTGCCAATAGTTTAATTACCCTTCGGGCAGCAGCTTCTCCAGGCGGGGGAGATGCTGAAGGATGGATACGCGGTGTTTTCTTTGCTCCTTGTTTGGGTGTCCGCAATTAGGAAGGAGGAAGGATGGGGTTAAATGGGGAAACGGCCACCTCGACGGGAAAAGTGCCAAAGATCTCCATTAATTCTCCGCGCACTGTGTGTGTCCGTAAACGTCTTTTTTTTTTTTTTTTTTTTTTTTTTTTTTTTTTTTTTTTTTTTTTTTCCGAAGACCGCCGGGCACCACGGTGCTGGGGGCAGGAGGGGGGACCCCACGGGTGGGAGCTCAGCGCCTCTGTCCCACGCAGGTCCGTGACTGGGAAGGCAGAGCCGGCCATGCCCGGCCGCCTCTACGTGCACCCCGACTCCCCCGCTACCGGAGCCCATTGGATGAGGCAGTTGGTTTCCTTCCAGAAGCTGAAGCTCACCAACAACCACCTCGATCCCTTCGGACATGTGAGTACCGTGCTGGGATAGGGCCGGGAGACGCGGATTTGTGCTTCACAGAGCGACCGTGGGATCCCACGCGCAATCGGGTCCCTACGAGTGGCATCGCATTGCCCAGAGCCACCGAACCTGTAGTCTAAATCCATTATCTGATTGGGGTATTATCTTCCCCCCGGTAAGACGGGATGAGCCCCAGTGATGACCTCCTACCCCCCCTCCCCCCCCAAAAAAAAAGGATACGTAGCCCATGTTTTAAAGATCTATTTCACAGCACTGCGTGGGAATTGATTACAGACCGCAGTGCCTGGCTTCAGTGACACCTCAGCTACCTGGTTTTAACCCGAAGGGGGTCTGAAAGCCTTAAAATCTGCCCGTAGCTTCCATGAATTTGGCTAACGGGTAAAAATCAATCAGGCATAATTATTGGAGGAAATAGGACCTACAACCACGTGGTTGAAAAGAAAAAAAGTAAAAGCCAAATCGCACCATCAACCATTGTTGGATCCAAGGGGCCGTGAAAGCTTGTGTGAATTCTGCAGCCAGAAGCAGCCCACCTTCGGAGGTCTCCAAAGACATGAGTTTTTCTGAGCAAATGTATATATGCGTCTATGAATTATAAATATATATATCTATAAAAATATATATAATTACTTAAGCGAGTATATGAATCCAGATCCCACCAACCTTTTCCAAGAACCCATTTTTCTCCAGTCTCATTTCAACACTTCGGTTTCACTTTTTTTCCCCAAGCTTTTTTTTTTTTTTTTTCTTTTTTTCCTTCTTCTTCCTTCTGTTTTCACTTTTTAACACTGAAAACCTCATGTTCCTAAACCCTGTCCGGTGGGGGCGGGGAGTGGGAGGAAACCAGCCGAGCCCGCAGCGCACCTGAGCGCTGAGCATCGCTGTCCGAGCCGCGCTTTCCCTCTCCAAATCAGGGTTGGTTGGTTGATTTATTTACTATTTATTTTTTTTCCTTTGGGACCCGAATTAAGGCGCTTTGCAAGCGCTGCTTTCGCTTATTATTATTATTATTTAATGTAATTTTGTTTTGGAGGGGGGAGATTTTGGGGGGGGATCCGGACGGGTTCCGGGGCCAGGCATCTCCCGCTGCGAGCAGGCGGCTCTGGGGAGAAGTCCCTGCAAGCAGAGTCGGGCTGCTGGGTCAATAGGGACTTCAGAGGCGGAGCTGCACCGGGAGCCTCTCAATTAGAGTCGCGGTAATGAAATTAAAAACCATTAGATCGTTCACCGTTGATGTCTACGGCTTTCCCGGATGTCAAAGCAATTTGCCTAAACCCCCGGGAAGGGGGAGGCGGCGAGGCGGTCGGGGTCTGGCGTTGAGGCGCGCTGCGTCTCGCTGTCGCCAGGGTCCGGTCATTATCGGCGCGGGTCCCCCCCCTCCCCCACCGTCCCCATCCCCGCCACTGTCCGCGGAGATTAACCCGGTACGGAGCAGGGGCCGCTTTTTATCTTGAGCGCAGCGCTTCCCTCCCCACCACCCTCCTGCCCCATCCTCTGCGGGTGACATGGTGGGGGGGGGTGGACACACGAATTCCTCTGCTTCTCATCCCTTGCTTTGCTGGATTGCTGGGAAGATTGAGGTACCCTTGCTAGGGGTGCTGCAAGAGAAAGAGAGCCCCCTCCAGCTTTGGGAAATGTGTTAGGGGCCCTAATGGGCTCCTTGGCTGTGGCGGAATGCTTCTCTGGAGAGGTGTTTCCTCCTCCATCCTTTCTGAGGAGCTCTGATGTGGGAGAATCTTTTGGAGAAGGGACAGCAGTTCCCTCTCTGCCTCCTCTCTCCATGAGGAGGTTGCACGGGTTGGGAATGTGCGGAGTTGTGCCCCCTCCATTCCCATGGTCTGTCCTCTCTTTCTCCCCATGCCCAGATCATCCTGAACTCCATGCACAAGTACCAGCCCCGGCTCCACATCGTGAAGGCAGATGAGAACAATGGCTTCGGCTCCAAGAACACAGCCTTCTGCACCCATGTCTTCCCAGAGACCGCCTTCATCGCTGTTACATCCTACCAAAACCACAAGGTGAGAGCTTGGCCGGGCCTTCGCACCAGCAAACTGTGTCTCCTCTTCCTCACTCCCTCCTGACACAGTTTCTTTTCGGGTCCTTCCCACCCCACCATCATCTCACTCACCTCCCCACTTGCCACAGTACTGGCTCCCTTATGTTCCCCACACCCCTCCCCATCCGTCTAGATCTGTTCTGTCCCCATCCCCTCTGTTATTCCTGGCAGTACACACAAA
>NW_024962507.1:847-1228 GCF_019238085.1 Lagopus leucura | reverse complement strand
GCCCCCAAATGGCCTCAAACCGCCCCAAAACGGCCAAAAGCTGCCCCAAATGACCCCAAACTGCCCCAAAATGGCCTCAAACTGCTCCAAAATTGCCTCAAACTGCCTCAAAAGAGCCAAAAGCTGCCCCAAATGACCCCAAACTGCTCCAAAATGGCCTCAAACCGCCCCAAAACGGCCAAAATCTGCCCCAAATGACCCCACACCGCCCCAAAATGGCCTCAAACTGCCCCAAAAGGACAAAACCTGCCCCAAATGACCCCAAATCCACCCCAAAATTGCCTCAAACCGCCCCAAAACAGCCAAAAGCTGCCCCAAATGACCCCAAACTGTTCCAAAATGGCCTCAAACTGCCCCAAAACGGCCAAAATCTGCCCCTAA
>NW_024962507.1:481-747 GCF_019238085.1 Lagopus leucura | reverse complement strand
TCAAACCACACAAAAACGGCCAAAATCTGCCCCAAATGGCTCCAAACTGCCCCAAATCTGTTCCTGACCACCCCAAAATGACCCCAAACAGCCCCAAAATTGCCCCAAACTGCCCCAAAAGGACAAAATCTGCCCCAAATGACCCCAAGCTGCCCTAAAATTGCCTCAAACCGCCCCAAAATGGCCCAAATCTGCCCCCAATCGACCCCAAATCCACCCCAAATCTGACCCCCAATGACCCCAAATTTGCTCCCAAATACGCCCCA
>NW_024962507.1:0-381 GCF_019238085.1 Lagopus leucura | reverse complement strand
GCCCCCAAATGGCCTCAAACCGCCCCAAAACGGCCAAAAGCTGCCCCAAATGACCCCAAACTGCCCCAAAATGGCCTCAAACTGCTCCAAAATTGCCTCAAACTGCCTCAAAAGAGCCAAAAGCTGCCCCAAATGACCCCAAACTGCTCCAAAATGGCCTCAAACCGCCCCAAAACGGCCAAAATCTGCCCCAAATGACCCCACACCGCCCCAAAATGGCCTCAAACTGCCCCAAAAGGACAAAACCTGCCCCAAATGACCCCAAATCCACCCCAAAATTGCCTCAAACCGCCCCAAAACAGCCAAAAGCTGCCCCAAATGACCCCAAACTGTTCCAAAATGGCCTCAAACTGCCCCAAAACGGCCAAAATCTGCCCCTAA
>NW_024962506.1:9322-11210 GCF_019238085.1 Lagopus leucura | reverse complement strand
TAATGTGTTGAAATTCTTCTCCGTACACAGTACCAGCCAAGCTCAATATTGGTTGTTTTTGCTGATGCATTCAAGTTGGGAGGAGCACTACTTCAGTTTCAGATGGAAATCTTTCTCTGTTTCCTGGTGAGATCAAGCATCAGAGTCCACCTGCCAAGAAGTCCTAGGAAGAACTCACCACATAGTGAATTTTGATCTATTTTCATTTTTATTTCCTGCTCTTCATGAGAACTAGGAAGGCAGATCAGGCTCCACCATCCATTGAGAGATGTGCGTTAGCAAGACTTCCACTAATTCTTGGAGAGCACCCATCCTCTTGCAATTGCTAGCCAAATCTTTTGTTCTCTGTGGGCCGTTGGTAATTTATTTGTGACTCATCTCTGGCAAGGGAATCCCAAGCCTCTTGGAGTAGCCTGGGAGAATTCACAGTGATTGATGTCTTCAGAAGATGAGTGTACCCCTGTTTTCCTGTCTCAATTTTTCAGTCTGTATTTGCTCTCTGTCCAGAGAAATCCCGAATAGCGTTGTAGTAACAATCTCTTGTGGAGACCCAGCTGGCCAAATGACAGAAACAGAGGAAGGTTGACAACTTGACAACTTGAAATGCAGCTTCAGTTAGTCTCAATGAAGGATTTGGAGTAAGAAGTGGTGTAATGCATTCCTCCAGATGGGTAGGATGGGATCAGTGTTGCCTGTCAGAACAGCTTGGATGCTGGAAGGAAGGAGAAATCATTGTAGAAACCATTTGAACCAATGGCAAGTCTTATAAAAAGGTTTCTTACTGGGTTTGCAGCCCATCTTATTACCCCAGAATGGTCGCTTTAAAGAGCAGGCATAAACTCACCCTAGCTATTGCAAGCATGTTTTCTGCAAGATGAAATGTTTGGCGTCTGTAAGTATCAGAAAGGAGCCTTTTGCATAAATCATGCCAAAAAGCACTCAAATCTGACAAGTGCCTTGAGACCACTTACAGGTTCACCCCTAAATTCCAATTTCCAAGAGCAGTGTCGCAAGCTGTAAACTCCTCTAATACATCAACTCTGACATAAGAAGATTCAGTAATGGGGCCACTGGATGGAGGGACTTTCTGCCATCCAAGGATGTACAGATGAGTCTGGCAAACTGAGCTTCAGCAACACCCTAATTCCGGCGCTCTGCACCAGGAGCAAAAAGGCATTGCCTTCACTCAGCTGCAAAACTCACATCTCCTTCACCCTTTACCTTCCACCTCTTACTTCCCAGGTCATAGCAACAGAGCCAGCTGCTGGCATAGTCAGTTTCTGGACATGAATATCTGACTTCGCCTGCAGGATTGTCCAGTGAATCAGACATCTCATCCTTTTTTCTTGAAAATAGGGAAATAATGATTGTCATTCTTTCCTTAGCACACATAAATTTTTCTCTAATCAGAAAGAAAATGTATGTGGCACCTCTGCACTTGGAATAGTCACCGGTGGTCGTGAACTCCCCCCATACATTTTTTCTCTTGCTGAAATGCCTCCATAAATAAAACAATCCTCCATAAAACAGCAGGGAAAATCCACTCCCAATGAGACTCCTCGATGGCAGTGGGAGCGTAAGACTGAGTCCGAAAGGTGGGGATAAGCAGCTGCCCCCTGCTTGCTCACGCAGACAACTGTCTCTGAGCCGCTCGCTTCTCCTGGTGATTTATGAAGCCCTTTGATCAGAAGCGAGTTTTAATTGCCTGAACCGCAGAATCTGACAAGTGCTTCATCAAGTCAAAAAAAGAAGACTCCTCCCCACGCCCTGCACTTCTCCTTGGATTCACTCCCAGTAGGATTTTAGGAACCCACCCAAACCCTAAACCCATCTTTCACGATAACTGCTTGAAAATGACAGAAAAAGACGGAAAAAAAAAAAAAAAAAG
>NW_024962506.1:6381-9222 GCF_019238085.1 Lagopus leucura | reverse complement strand
TTTCCTCCTCCTTTCCTCCCCCCCCCATTACCCCCCCCCCTCCGCCTCTTCCCCCCTAAAAAAAAAAAGTCCATTTCGTTGCCCAAAGTGCCTGTCGAGTTCTCAGCCCGTCCTCCCGCAGATCTCACGAAGCAGTGGAGGTCAGCGGGTGCCTCCTGCTGCGGCCCCCGGGGAGCGCTCCTGAGGGGAGGAACGGACCGCCCCCAGCCCCCCCTCCGGGACGCCCCCGCCGCCGGAGCCGGGTGCCCTGCGGGGAGCAGGCTGCGCGCACCGGGCCCGGCCGGCGCGAGGGGATCGCGTTACTGGTGGGCAGGCAGGAGGAAAGCGAGCGCCAGTCACTGTCAGGTATTAATAGGACTATTTTTCCCCATTAAAACTATGCCTTTGAGCAAAAGGGTTGCTTTCATGTTCTCCCCCACTAATATTCCGGCAGAACTCCTAAAACGCAGGAATTTTCAAAATCAAAGGCGTAATCGTTGTCCTTCTGTCCGTTTCCCCCTCTCTGCCACACACGCTACACCCCAAACCGCTGTATCTGTCATTATCCCTAGCGCAGATGCCTGTTTGAATTCTTGATTCAAGACGGAGGACATTTAATAGCTGACTGGATTAAATATTGCAGACTGCAGCCCAGTATCTCTTTGAAAATACAGGTCGAGGACTATGCCTAAATTCGCTGGATGAAAACTGATCTATGATATATGTTTTAAGTTCAGATCTGAGGACAGAGGGGAAGGGGGAAGGGAGTCTGTTCTGGATCTGGTTTATATTGCAAAAACCTTGAAGTTGAAAGGTGTTCCAAGATGCTTGGAGAGAGGGAAAGAGAGAAAGTGAGGGAGGAAAAGAGATGAGGGAGGAGAGAGAAAGAGAGACAGATGGAAAGACACATGGAGAGAAAGAAAGAAAGAAAGAAAGAAAGAAAGAAAGAAAGAAAGAAAGAAAGAAAGAAAGAAAGAAAGAAAGAAAGAAAGAAAGAGAGAAAGAAAGAGAGAAAGAAAGAAAGAAAGAAAGAAAGAAAGAAAGAAAGAAAGAAAGAAAGAAAGAAAGAAAGAAAGAAAGAAAGAAAGAAAGAAAGAAAGAAAGAAAGAAGGAAAAAGAGAAAAAAGAGAGAGAGAAAAGAGATTAAGAAAAGAAAAGAAAATTAATTAGCTAATCTTCCTACGTGGGAAATGGATATAATTTCCATCACAAGTAATTAAATATGAAGCACAGCAAAGCACTTTGAAAGTGCTGAGGTTTCGTGGAGGAATTAGCCGCCTGTTTGAAATTAGCACTAATTTGGCTCCTATATCAACAGCCCCTTCCGTAGACAGCATCTCACTACATCACTAAGCATGTTTGATAGCTGCAGGGTTCAGAAGGCAGTGTGTGTGCATGTCCGTGTGTGTGGACCATGTCCACTTCCACATGCGAAGAATAGCCGTACTCCTTTTCAAATCCTGAGGCAAATATAAAAGGCGTTCTCTTGTATTTTTCTAAATAGCATTAAAGATCACAAAAGAAATTGACTCTTGCTGAAAACTGTGCTACCAGCGGCATGTCCTGAGAACATCAATTTCAGAATCGATTGGTAAGAAAGAAAAAATAGACTTCACTGTTGGTCCTTTATTTTAAAACCTCGAATTTGAATTCACTTTAAATATCCTTACAGGATCATGAGATTGGTATTCAAAAGGAATCGATCCAGATTAAGAATCCCCAGTGATTTTCAGACTGAGTGGTAGCACCTCAGTCTGTTTATCTGCATGGTGCCCGCATTGCCGATATCAATACTCAGTGCACAGTGCCGACCTTTCTACCTTTGAAAACGCTTACGTTAAAAGGAAAATAAAGGCTGGATTCACTTGTCTGGAAAAGTTCGGTGAGAACTTTTCTTCCACCACCGTTCAGAGTTAACATATGACAACGTAACCAGGCACCCATTTGGAATAAATAGGTTTGAAGGAATAAGCAAGGCGTATTCACAGCACATCGAAATTTCTTGTAAGTCAATAATGCGGCGCACGGGCAGGTGTCCGCAGGGCTCCGAGTGCCTCCCTCCTCCCCCAGTGGACCCTTTCCTTGCGGACCTGCGCTATGGGGTTCGCGGGGGGACACCTTCTCTCTGCTACCTGCCGGCGTGCGGCGGGACTAATAGCACGGGCACCGGGATGGAACGTGAGACATCGTTTTTAAATGAAAATGCCTCAAGTCCTTCCGGAAAATAGTAATAACGGTACGTAAATATATATGGAAACCACTCAGGGATGGAGAGCTTGCAGCTAGCGAAAGGCTGAGCGTGCTCTCCTGAAAACCTGTGCCTTTCCGGCTGAGCACCGCCCTTTATTTCCTGGACAGCCGCTGCTCTGCCTCTCCCAGCCCCCGGTGCCGCAGTCCGCACTGCTCCGCTTCTGGCGGCGGCGCGGGGCCGAAGCGCGGCGGAGCCAAGCGGCCCCGGGGCTCGGGACTGGCAGTGCGGCGCTGCCTCGATCCTCCTGGCAGGCTGCGCGCACCTTCAAACAGATGGCAATTGATTAGTCTCAGCTTCTCCTCCCAGCAGAGATCCGATACTTTAGTTGGGATCAAACGGACGCGAGACTAAAGGAGGGGGTCAATGGGCAGGAAAGAATAAAGGGGAAAAATAATAAGAAAAAGGAGAGAGAGAAATGAAAAGAGAGAGAAAACTGGGGAAAGAGAGGGAGAAAGGAAGGGAGGAAGAGTGAGGAAGAAAGAGAGAAAGAAAGGAAAAGAGGAAAAGAAAGTGGGGAAAAAAAAGAAAAAAAAGAGAAGGAGAAAGAGAAAAAGAAAAAAAGGAGAAGGAAGGAAGGAAGGAAGGAAGGAAGGAAGGAAGGAAGGAAGGAA
>NW_024962506.1:0-6371 GCF_019238085.1 Lagopus leucura | reverse complement strand
AAGGAAGGAAGGAAGGAAGGAAGGAAGGAAGGAAGGAAGGAAGGAAGTTTGACTTGGCACACTGGAAGAACATACAACATTTGGATAGAACATCTGCATTTTCCTTCCAACGAGCAAACAATTTAAAAGGAATATATGCATAAATACACACATGTATAAAATAGCATGAAATGATTTACACTTGATTTTCCGAGAGCCGTTTTCTGCCCATATTTACAAGGCGGGGCTCCATTTGCTAGTTGTACATCTGTTCCTTTCACGTGACATTCTCACAAAGCTCCAACATCTGGTCAAAATAAACCTCCTTCAGGTACCTGCTTAACTTTTCACATGTCAAAATCCCTTCCCCTCCGAAGATCCCCTTTCCCCCACTGCTGCAGTGTGCGGATCGCTCCTTTCTTGACTGCTCGGTTAATGACCCTGCCTCATCCATCCCAAACAGAACAAAGCCGCTCTAAACATGAGCGGGCGACCCCGGCCCTTCCCGACTCATCCGTCCCAGCCGCCCCTGGCTCCAGGTCTCCCCTCTTTAGGAGAGCGCAGCGGGTCCCCTTCCAGCGCAACTCTGTGCGTGGAGATCTCGCACGGCAGCGAGCGGGATAGCAGCATCCCCGAACTCGGCAGTGTTGCTCCAACATTGGTAAAGCCACATAATGAGTGCTTCATTATCCAAACGCGATACCGTTATTTTTTTCTCCTATTGTTAACTGCTGTTATCATCGCAGCGCTGTTGATTTCCGCGTGGTTCGTCAGGACAATTTCAGAGAGAAACGCGTCCTTGCACGGCACGGGAGAACTTTCACGAAGTTGCTGCAAATATATTACGACATCTTTCTGAAGGCAGTGAGGAAATGTTGCTCCCCACAAGAGCCCAGCCTCAACAAGAGGGTTCGGAGCTGCTAAGCGGGCAGAGACCGAGACTTGCGGTGTGGACATGCAGCTTTCTTCCTGCTTTGAATGTTTGGTTTTGTTTTGCGTTTGGTTCGGACTTTCGGATGGGTGCTATTGTCACTGTTATATTTCCGCTGCTTTATTGTTCCCGTTCTGTAAAACTCGCAATCTCGGACGCTTTTTTTTATACGCGGCCTCTTAGCTGCTTTTAAAAAAGAAAAGGGGACATTTGTACTCGTGATTGTAACCTGCTCCACCTTCCAGTGACCTGCCAAATGCTCCTGCGTATTTTATAGACATCTGGGAATTCCATACATGCCTTAAACTCCAATTACACACCTTCTTCAAAGGACACGTGCTTTGATTTGCCAGGAACATTAAGTGGGCTGAAGCCGAGAGAAGCTGGTGCACGAGTTAATGCGAAATACATCCTGTGCCATGTTTACTGCGGGCAGCTAACGCTGTGCGGCAAATAAAACGAGTCCTGGTGGGACGTGGGTGCGGAAGCCTCTTTTTTCCCCTCAGCCACCCGCAACTTTCTGCGGGGTGGCTTTCCACTCCCACTACCCCAAGACGCCTGTCGATGGCGGAGCGCTCCGTTCCCTGCCGGGGCAGGTGAGGGCTGCGCCTTAAGAGCTGCGGCTGGGCTCTAGGGGGGTCGTGCAGGGAACGGAGCCCCTTCCCCACCCCTCTCCGGAGCTACGGGACCCAGCGGTAGCTCTCGGCGAGCGGCAGGTGCCGGCGCTGCCGGCGCCGCAGGTGAGCCCCTCTGCTCCCGGAGCTTTCCGCGTCGTTTCCTTGATTTTTGTACCCTCCTCTCAACCCCCCACCCCGACCTCGCGTTTGTTTGTTTTGCTTAAAATTACAGATGCAGGGAAAACCGCCTGACATCATGGGAGCGGGACAAGCGTGCGCTTTGAAGGGCTCCTGGGCAGGACTTCAAGTGAAATCATACGCCTGGGAGGAACCCGATACCGGCCTGGAGAAAGCAGCGGGGCGGCCCCTGCCAAACCGAGGAATGCGCGAGGCCAGCGGCCGGCGCCCCCCGCCCCGCAGGAGGCGCAGCTCCGGGTCCCTCTTCTCGTTCTGCTCCGCTCCCAGCACTCCGGGACCGCCGGTGCGGCCGGGCCGGGGAGGTGAGCGGGGAGCGATGGGCCCGGAGCTCCTCTCCGCGCGGGTTCGCGTGTATGTGAGTAAGTGGGACTCCGGTAGCGGTGCCTCGGAGAGAGAAGCAAAATCAATCAGTACTTCCAAAGTTAATTTGCTGATTGCGAGAATGTTTAAAATTCCCAGAAGACGAATTAATATTCATCAATATATTTTTCCCCCTTTGAGGAAGCCTAACTCCAGCTTAATCACTTTTGGCTCAAGCTCTAGGAGAGCCAGGCCTACGCAATCCCCAGCTCCAAACCAGGAAAGGTCACATTTGTGTTTTTCAATCGGGATTATCTCCTTTTAGTGAAGCGGAGGTGGCATTCAGCAGCAGGGTGAGAAAACGCGGGAGCCCACGGTAAGGCGGGTGTCCCCAGGGCCGTGTGGTACCCACGGACAGCTATGGGGGATTTTCTCACCCGCTGCACGCAGTTTGGCGACGGAGTCAGTCCAGTTGGAGTTCAACAAGCGGAGCTGCTCCGGATAGCTCGGCCCGTTTCTCTGGGTTAGCAGAGCGTGTCTCACGGCTTCGTAAACGCGTCGGGATCCTCGCCTCGTATCCCGCAGGTAACCCCGCGCTCAAAGCGCAACGAGCATCCTTTCTCCCCGTTCATTTCCCAATCTGCTTCATCCTAAACGAGCCACTCTCCCTAAAGGAGCCCTTTCCCTCCTTTGTGATTCTGTCCCGTAAAGAACCCTGACTCCCCCTCCCCGCTCATGTCTCCCAGCCCCGCTGCCCCTCTGCTCCCGCAGCCACACGTTACCTCCCAGCGGTGACCCACAGCGGGACGAGGATTCCGGCGAGGTGCAGAGGAGCAGAGGGGCCGCGGGGGAGGCAAAGCCCCTCGGGAGCTCACAGCGGGTCCGCGACCACCGCGGACCCCATTCAATTTCCACGTCCTCGCTAATCCGGCAATACAAACAAGCGCTGCGGGCTCTCTACTGTAAACATTGCTCACTGGCCTAAAATATGCACGATATTAAATTCATTAGACTGTTATGTCAGCAATAGAAGGTAATATGGGGATATGGAAACAAAAACATTCAAGCAATAAAGTCAGCTGAACCTGGGCTATGCAAACAGGCTCTGCTTTGAACAAACGCCCCATCCTCCTTGCCCTGGACACCGGCTGAGTCCCGGCTGCCCGACCCCGGCTCCGCAGGGGGCTCTGCGAGGTTCCCGGGAGGCACTGCGCACCCGCGCAGCCTCCGCGGAGGAGCAGAAAGGGGGATAGGGGAGCCGGGAATTGAGCGAGGGACAGCAGAGGAGGAATCAGCTGCGGGCGTTAAGGGCTGGGGGTGTTTTTTTTTTCTTGGTATTTTTTGTTGCTGTTTGAGCATCTTCCTCTTTTCACCTTCCTCCTGAGCCCTCAGGTCTGGAGATTTCCTCTCTCTTACACGGGGGTCTCGCCGCGCCCTATGTGTAGAAGAGAAGAGGGCGGGTTAGCGCATCCCCGTGTGTTGCACAACGAGAACGTGATCGCCACTCTATATATTATATGGAAGACCCTAGAGAGCAAGAGCAGTCAGACATCACTTCCACCGGAAAACTCCACTCGCTAGGCACTTCCCTATTGCAAACTCACTTTCTCTTTGCCTGCGAATGGACGGATCTCTGCTTAAAACAGATACCTTTTGCTGAAGGATATGGGCAAAGCCGCTTGGGGATGGGCTCCTGCCTCCCACCTGGGGCACGGACAGGGAGGAGGGAGTCCACCGTGCCCCAAAGCCTCGGTGTGCAATAATAAAGCTGTCCCAATAAATAAAGCGCCTGTGTCTGTCAGTAGCCGGTTTATTTTCGTTTTTCGCCTGGTTTGTTTATACTGTGGCCCCTCTCTCTTGGGTGCCTTTAAGCCCAACAAGAGGGTGTTTATCTCCAGCTCCCAGCCGGAGTTCTCAGAGAGACCAAACCTGAAGGTTGTTAAAATTTCAATCATATTTCTTTATTGCAGAAAAATAATATACAATGATATTTACAAAACAATCATAAAAATAGGAATGCATTTAGACACCGGATCTATTTGCATTTTAACATGGGTCATCAATAAATAAATAAAATGTTTATTTTTTTTTCTCAGAGGAAAAATAATAATAATTAAAAAAAAAAATTAGGAACCGGGTATATAACAGCTCGAGCCCAGCTTATTCCCCCCTAAAAAAAAACAAAAAAACAAAAAACAAAAAAAAAACAAGTTTTCATCTCTACAGGGATACTTTGGTTGGGTGCTTGCTTTCATTCAAGAATGAAGTAAAGTCCACAATAACGTACTTCCTCTCCTCAGTGGCTCATAGGCACGACCTCTTGGGAATGCATGCATTTAAAAAAAAAAAAAAAAAAAAAAAAAAAAACCAAAACAACACAAACAAAACAAAAAAAAAAAACAAAAAAAACAACAACAACAAAACAAAACAAAACAAAAAAAACCAACAACAAAAAAAAAACACCTAAAACCAGGCAAATTTAAAAAAAGAAAAGACGGATTCCAACATTCTTCGTCAAAATTAAAAAAAAAAAAAAATTGGAACTCTTCAGACTTCTATCAGAATGCAGAGATGTGTGGATTGTACCGACGCCCACCGGATAGGCACTGTCCAAGCCCTCGGCTCTTTCACTTTCCTTAAATGCTCCCCACGCCCTGCTTTCACTTTGGATGCTGCTCTTTTAATTTCCAAGAAATTCTTGGCACTTTTTTTTTTTTTTTTAAGACAAGAACAACAACACAACACGGTATCCAACTTCAGAGTCTCTAGATTGTCCATTTTCTCCTTCTGTGGGAACAATGTAATCTGCAAAAACCCAAAGAGGGCGGAAAACTCGTTACTGACGATGAAAGGTATGCGCAGAGCCCTCTACACCTCTCTGTCTCCGCAAACACAAGCACGGTGAGAGCCTAAAGGATGCGAGACGCGTGCCCGTGCTGTGCCCGCGGTGCGGCGGCTCCGGGACTCCCCACGGCTGCTGAGGCAGCGAGGAACGCTCCATGGGCCTCGCGTGGGTCCTCGCCCGAACACTCGCGGCCGGGAGCCACCCGCAGCCCCGCAGCGCAGCGCTCAGGCCGCATTCGCCCCGCGTCCCCGCCCGCAGCCCACCCACCCCCGCGGCAGCGCCCCGCCGCTCGTGGGACCTCCACATGAGGTGGCAGCCCCGCGTAGCGGCCCCGTTCTCCCCGCTGCAGGCCGGGCGCCTCGGGACTCGCAGGCCCCCTCCTCCTTCTCCCCCCCCCCGGCACGCGTGGCCGACTCACGACGCGGCCCCCGCGCCTCTCCCCGCCGTTCTGGGGGTCCCCGCCTTACCTAGGGCTCCTGCCGGGGGGATGCGTGGGGGAGAAAGCCGCCTGCTAGTGGGATGCGGACATGGACCAGGCGCCCTCCATTCTCCACACCGAGAAGGCGTAGCTGAGCCGCTCGTGGGCCACATAGCTGCAGCTTGCCATCTTGGAGTCCAGCTCGTCGCTCTGTAAGACCTGGTAGAGGAAGTCGATGTACCTGGCCGCCAGTTTGAGGGTCTGGATCTTGCTCAGCTTGTCCGAGGGCAGCGTGGGGATGATCTTCCGCAGCGCGGCGAAAGCTTCGTTCAGGGACTGCGTGCGCTGCCTCTCCCGCACGTTGGCCATGACCCGCTGGGTCTGCAGCTCCTCGTAGGACTGCGGGCTGCCGCCGCCGCTGCTGCTGCCGCCGCCGCCGCCACCTCCCACGCCCGCCCCGCACTTCTTGCCCCGCTTGCCTTGCGCCGGGCTGCAGGGCTCGTCCGCGGCCCCGACGGCGCCCCCGGCGCTGCGCCGGCTGGAGCGGCGCTTGCGGCCCCCCCTCTTGGCGCTGGGCAGCTGCTGGCGGTCCGGCTCCTCTTCGCTGTTGCTCAAGCTGTCGTCGGCGGGGGAGACTGGCGAGTTTGACTCGTCCTGCTGCATCATCTCTGGGGGGAGACGCGAGAAGCGGGCCGGGAGGGGGGGGAGGGCAGGGAGAAGAGGGGGGCACCTAACCCGCCAGCTCCCCCTTGAGCGGCTGCTTCGCTGGCCTGCGAGGAGAAGGAGGAGGAGGGAGGGAGGGAGGGAGGACCTCACTTTGGGGGGAGGGGGGATGGCATCGGGATCCAAGAGGAGGAAAAAAAACGCCGAGCAAAAAAAAAAAAATTAAAAAAAAATCCCTCCCGATCCCTCCTTGGAGCCCCTTCGAGGTGTCTGGGATTGGGAGAAAGTTGAAGACTTGGAGGTTCTTATAGCTCCTGCTGGCGGAAAGTTTGGGGGCAGCAGTGTCATTGGCCTGACGTGGAGAGGAGGGACTTTTGCTGAGTTTTATAGGAAAGTTTCCGCTTCCCCCCCTCCACGCCC
>NW_024962505.1:0-1559 GCF_019238085.1 Lagopus leucura | reverse complement strand
CCCCCCCCCCCCAAATTCGTTTTCGATGTAGGAGGGGGCGTGGCCTCGCGGTGGGGGCGGGGCCTCAAGTCGGAACAGGCGTGGCCTCAGAGATGCTGCCTCGCTGGAGGGGCGTGGCCTCGTCTAAAGGGCGTGGCCTCGTAGATGCTTCCTCGTTATGGAGGGGGCGTGGCCTCGCTGGAGAAGGCGTGGCCTCGTTTGGAGTTGCGACCTCGCAGATGCTTCCACGTTAGGAGGGGGCGTGGCCTCGCTGGAGGGGGCGTGGCCTCGCGGGGGCCGCTGTCACCAGAGGCGGTGCTGGTGGAGATTTCGGCTCAGCACAGAGCGGACGTCGGCCGTGAACCTGGGGGGGGGGGAAACGGGGGCGTGGGGGGGCACCGTCAGACCCACATGGAGCCCAAAATTCTGCTGTGACCCCCCCCCCCATATCCCCCCATCCAGCCCACCTGAGTGCATCCAGCATGGGCAGCAGGTTGAGCAGCGCCGTGTCGCTGGGGTCGCTGAACCACGACTTGATGGGGATGGCGTTATCTGTGGGGCACAAAAGGGGGCGTGAAGGGCTTGGGGGAGAGATTTAGGGGATGGGGGATATGGGGGAGGGTCCTGGGGGGAGGGCCGTACCCGGGTGGCTGCGGTAGGCGCCAGGCGAGTTGTCGAGGATGACGATGCTGGAAAGGTCTCCATGAACCACCGAAAGGTCCTTGATGTAACTGCCCAGCTCCAGCGTGCAGTGCTGGGGGCGGGGACAAGGTTAGACACGCCTCCTTGGAGTGTGGCCACGCCTCCCCCCCACCCCCCATCCCTCAGGTACAGCCCAAAGCGCTCACAGCCAATGGGGGCAGAGGAGAGAGCACAGCTGTGGCAGCGCTGACCAATAGGACACGCCCACAAGCCCCTCCTCCTTTAGGCCCCGCCCACCCATCATTAGCAGCGCCTGTTGAGAATGCTGTGATTGGCTCACCTTTAGGCCCCGCCCCCATTAAGCCCCACCCACCTGTCTGTAGTAGTGCCAGTTGAGGATGCTGTGATTGGCTCCTATTAAGCCCCGCCCCCTGCAGCCCCGCCCACCTGTCTGTAGTAGCGCCGGTTGAGGATGCTGTGATTGGCGCCCCATTAAGCCCCGCCCCCTGTAGCCCCGCCCACCTGTCTGTAGTAGCGCCGGTTGAGGATGCTGCGGTTGTTGTCCAGCTTGTCGGCCACGGCGCAGCCGTAGATCTCCATGCTGGCTGTGAACACCACCAGCTCGTACCATTGGCTCACCTGGGGGGGGGGCCCGGGCGGGGGGGGGCTCAGGGGGGCTCTGAGACCCCCAGGAGGGGAGAAACCCCCCCCCAGGATCAATGGGGTTCTATGGGGGCAGAATCGCTCCCCATAGGGCCAACGGGATCCTCGTCTGTTGGGGGGTGAAGGAAGCAAGCAGCCTATGGGGGTATGGGGGGTCAATGGGGCTGGGGACCCCCCCCAAAATTAAGGACCCTATGGGGGTCTGGGGGAGAGATGAGGAGATTGGGGAGCCATCTTGAATTGGGAGCGTCCTATGGGGCTGGGGACCCCCCCCC
>NW_024962504.1:0-1811 GCF_019238085.1 Lagopus leucura | reverse complement strand
ATATGTTTTCTTGGGACAAATCTACTTTCAGTTATTTTAACATGCTTAGTAGAATTGTTTCATGCATATTTTCATGTTTCCATAGAATAATTAGGCTATAATTGCTATGCCTGGAGTGTTTGCTGATTTTATCATGAAATATCTTGCACTTTACTCATGCATTTACCTCTTACTCCTGTTACTATGCAAAATCATCTAGGAACAACATTCATGTAGACAAGTGATTTCACTATGGGTTAACCAAAGGATAAAAAGATATCAGACATTCCCATAACTATGTGCTCCAAATAAGTTGAGAATAACTGAAAATTCATGAAGAAAAAAAATGGCTGGTGGCTGAGAAAGGTTACAGATACATGGCGCTGTATGTCCCCTAATGACACTGCAAATTGAATACAAAGAAAGATACTGAGCAGGCTCCCACCTAGCATCTGCACAGTAAGCTACACAGTAAAAAGCCAATCAACATCATCATGCCACTGTCTGGTGTGAGGAGGAAGGGAAAGCGGAGAGGAGCTACTCTGCAACAGATGAAGGAGTCAGAAATGGAGGGGTGAGGAAGACCTGCTGAGCAGGGAATGGGATGAATAAACGAAATTTATTTTATTTTTTTTATTTTTTTTTTATTTTTATTTTATTTTTTAAATTTAATTTATTTTCCCTAAGCTAAATTCGTTTTACTTCTGAGGTAATATTCCCATGGGCGTTCCGCTCTCTCTCTGGCTTTCTGTGGAGGCGGAGTGAGAGAGAGGCTGAGTGAGTGTCTGGTGGCCATAAAATCAACACACCAAATACACTGTGGCAAAAACAATATAAAATCAATATACATTGATTAAGTTGACAAGGTACAGTCTGAGCACCTCGGTCACTAGGAAGTCAGGTAGATCTTGGTGCATTATACAATAGATGTTCTTACTGATGGTGTTGATTGCCTAAGCAAATTAGGCCTCTGAAGAGAAAATTGTACAGCTGATTCAATGTGTATGTATGAGGTCTGCTTCAACAGTAACGTCTCCTATTTGATTATATTCGTCCACAATATCAGAGGCCGATGCTGGTGGTGTGACAATAGAGTCATTCATTGTGGAAAATTCTTGGTGCTCGTGTACCTTAGATATCTACTGGGGTACTTCCAGATACATGCACTTAGGTACAAGGCATAGTATCTGCAAACTAATGAAGATCACTTAGTTCAGGCACTGAAACCTAGCAAAAAGCTATGAAATCAACCTTAATAAAATAGGCTAACTCCACAGTGATCAACTGCTAGGATTCTAACAGGCTTTTATAACAAGTCTTTGTCTTGGATGCAGAAAATACCTTTGGAAAAGACAGATGGGAGGCTATCTGACTGATCTGTGAGAAGAGTCAAAATGTGCTATGAGAAGGGATTTCCTCCAGTGTGACCCGCTGCACTGATGTCCAAGCTGCAGCTCATTTCAGAAGTGTTGCTGAGCTCCTTCATGGTGCTTTGGGACAGCTTTTCCTTATCTGAAACCACTCATTAATGATACCAAGGGTCTAACTAACTTGCATTGCTTTCAAATACCTGCGTACTGAACAAACTCAATTACATGAACTTGATTTCTCTTCGTTCTTTAGAGATAATGTGATAGGAAAATCTTGGAGTCAGCTAAAAGGATCCCATTCACCCCTGTGAGCGTAGGTGTTGCTATCCACATTTCTTAGATAATGACAGATTGCTGTGAATTGCAGTTATTCAGGATAAGACAGCTATTACACTCCCCAGACTGGCTCCTATTTCATTGTAGACCTCAGTGTTTTTGCAACATTGTGTGTACCGCTGCTGA
>NW_024962503.1:0-1012 GCF_019238085.1 Lagopus leucura | reverse complement strand
GTCCCTATATGTTCCTTATGGGGTCCCTATGGGTTCCCTATGGGGTCGCTATGGGTCTCTATGGGGTTCCTGTGGGTCTCTATGGGGTCCCTATGGGTTCCCTATGGGTCTCTATGGGGTCTCTATGGGTCCCTATGGGGTCTCTCCCTATGGGGTCTCTCCCTACGGGGTCCCTATGGGTTCCTTATGGGGTTTCTATCGGTTCCCTATGGGTCTCTATGGGGTCCCTATAGGTTTCTATGGGGTCTCTATGGATCCCTATGGGGTCCCTATGGGGTCCTTATGGGGTCCCTATGGGGTCCCTATGGGGTCCCTATGGGTCCCTATGGGTCTCTGTGGGGTTTTTCTCTATGGGGTCCCTATGGGGTCCCTATGGTGTTTCTATCGGTTCCCTATGGGGTCCCTATATGTTCCTTATGGGGTCCCTATGGGTTCCCTATGGGGTCTCTATGGGTTCCCTATGGGTCCCTATGGGGTCTCTCCCTATGGGGTCTCTCCCTATGGGGTCCCTATGGGTTCCTTATGGGGTTTCTATCGGTTCCCTATGGGGTCCCTATGGGGTTTCTGTCGGTTCCCTATGGGGTCCCTATGGGGTCTCTATGGGGTCCCTATATGTTCCTTATGGGGTCCCTATGGGTTCCCTATGGGTTCCCTATGGGTCTCTATGGGGTCTCTATAGATTCCTTATGGGGTCTCTATGGGGTCCCTGTGGGGTCCCTATGGGTCCCTATAGGTTCCTTATGGGGTCCCTATGGGCTCTCTATGGGGTCTCTATGGGGTCTCCCTATGGGTCCCTATGGGGTCTCTATGGAGTCCCTATAGGTTCCTTATGGGGTTTCTATCGGTTCTCTATGGGTCCCTATGGGGTCCCTATGGGTTCCTTATGGGGTCTCTATGCATCCCTATGGGCTCTCTATGGGGTCCCTATGGGGTCCCTATGGGGTCCCTTTGGGCTCTCTATGGGCTCTCTATGGGGTCTCTATAGGTCTCTATGGGGTCCCTATATGTTCCT